>NC_071114.1:18740000-19040000 GCF_024256425.1 Clarias gariepinus | reverse complement strand
TTTCCACCGATCCGCTTCAACATCCGATCAAATTCGTCCTCCTCCTCTTCCTTGGATATAGAGTCCGTGAAGTGACAATCGGAAGCCATGTTTCGTTTTAATTTAGGCTATGATCATTATATAGTTTTTTCTGGATAAAAACGTGTCGAAAGCGTAAATTACTTAGAGGTGACCCGGTGTATACGCACCAGGCGTTGCGAGCCACGCTGTGGAAATCAAGCCGGAAACAGGAATCACTCAAATCACGCCGACTCCAGCAATGGGAGGAGCCAACGCAACAAACCACGCCCCGGAAGTCGTGTAAGCTTCAAAAAACAAGTTTGTTTCTGTCAACCTATCTATCTTACAGCAGCTATAAACATATGTTCCCTCAGCCTTTTCCGTTTTTGTCTTACCGTCGTAAAGAAGTGTGTCTTGTGATGTTAAAAATCTCCTATTATTTTCAGTGATATTGTGATGTTGACTGATGAGGTCCACTTTTAAAACACAACCTAAATTATTAGAATGTCCGTTTGCTTTTATCACATAACCCCCATAAAGTGTACCTGCGAAATGTATGCCTTAAACTCAACACTTTTTCTTAGTCAAGACCATAAACAAAAAATCTTTAGACTTTAAAGCGATAAATAGCATTGCAATCAGGGACTACATAAGTCTACACAAATTACTAGAATTTCATCAGCAGCAAAGAGACTTTGTACCCAACAACAGTGTTTCTGTTCATGACAAGGAAGTTTCTATTTATTCAGTTTTTATTCTTTTATAGTCTTGGGCCATGCAATGCTGTGCCACTGAATCTGGTTAAAAGGGATTATTATAGCTGTCTCAGTGAAAGCAAGAGTTCTGTTTGAGAATTACAAGTCCTAGGGATGTGATATAAATGCAGAATATAAATAGGAAGCTTAAAACAGAACCTTAAATGGCACCAGATAAAACTATGGAATTAATTATTTATGATTTTGTGGATGTTATAAGATTTTCAGGTTTGTTAATTCAGTTCAAAAGCAAACTTCAGACATCAAGTGAATAAAAATTTTATGGTTGATTTAAGCATTCAGTAAAGTATTGTTTTAAGGACACCCTCATACTGTATGTGTTTGGTAGCCCCTTTCTTTCTCCTTTTTTCTTTTCTGTCTGTTTCTTTATATTAAGATTTATATTCAAATTTAACAAATAAATGAATACATGAATTAAATTAATAAATAAAGGAAATTAGTATGTATGGGAAACAAATGTGTGAAACAATACGGTTACCCCTGTGTATACTGTGCCTTTCTAAAAAAAAAAGAAAAAACATGTAGATACATTCCTGAAAAAAATGTCTACAAATGTATCAGGACTCATATTTTGTCACATCATAATTAATATAGCCTATTACTGTAAGCTAAATATTTATAAATGCTTTCTTGTGCTTTTATTTCATAACTGCTTATATATAACTAGAACCACTTTACGGTACCATCATTTAAATATGTACAGTTGCATAGAATTCATGCTAACTGATCAGAGTTATGTAAAACCCAGTGATGTCATCACTAAGCCCTGGTTTAGTAACAAAAAAACCAAAAACCCTTGAAGTTGTGCTTCTGGCCTGATGGATGCCTCACCTTGAAGCCTATGATAAGCTGGTTAATATTTAATAAAGGAGCACACAATTTTTCCCTTGTTATTTAGTGTTTAGGATAATGTTAGGCCCTTAGCCTTAACAACAATTTATGTATATGTTTACTTTTGAGATGTGTCCTTTGACAGTACAATTTCTTTAAAGTTGAAAGGGGAGCCTTAAGAAGCCACAGGTTAATGAAGTACAACCAGGGGGTCCACCTTTTTTAAATGGTAAAAATCACAACATACTGTTACCAACTATATTATGCTTATACATTATATTAACTAATCTAATGATTAATGATAATGATAATTTAAATAAAAATTAGTTCTTTGCAGATTTATGTCTGAACTGTATTAAAATAAATAAAAATGTTTATGTGGCTCCAGAATATTGTTGTTTAATTTAAAATTATATGTCCAATGTTACTAAAAAATTAAGAATACTTGATAATGTTAAGTTTGTATATATATAAATTTAAACAGAAAATAAAAAAAGTAATAAATAAACTTATATGTCACAAATAGTTACCTTTAATGTAAATAAAAATGATTTATTCAATTTAATCAATACGGGTAAAGTAAAACTTCAAATTACCTATACATTTCCAGTTATTTATTTTATTCAGCTACTAATGTCTCACCTGCCTGTTTAAATATATGTAAGCATGGTAAGATTTGAGTGGGTAAGTGCTGGTTTGAGTGCAAAGGGACGAATGGCTAATTATAAACTCAGCCCGGTTTGAACAAACTGACCTTGTTGACTACCAAACAAGCACACACAGTGCCTGCAGAAACCATTCACCCTCTAGTGATTATTTCTTTTTTCGCTTGATCAGCCAATTTAAACATGTGAGAATGTTTTTGCTTTATTTTTGCAAGTTATTCTCCACAGACATAAAATAAAATAAAATATTTACACGTCTTAATTATTTATAAGTATACCATTGCACATATGATGTCCATTTGCAGTTATAGATTTGAGTTATCTTGAATGTCTCTTTATGTGATTTTATTTTTGACATTTTCTTTCATTCCTCAATGCAAATACACCTACGCTAAGAGTCGCACTGGAGTGTAAAAATAAACTAAAAACAGAATATACCAATAAATGAATAAAAATATGAATGTAAAAAAATATATAAAAATTTAAAAACTTTTAGCTAAAAAATGTACAATATTTACAAAGGTGCAAAGTAACGAATTAAAATAGAAGTTTATACAGTGTATAAATTATGCTGGATAAATTACAAACTGCACAGAAAGAAATTATAAACTCTGAGAGTGCAGTTGAAGAAGCATTTATGTGAAAAAAAATCAGTGTGTAAAAAAGACAAAAAATGTGCAATGTACTATATCAGGAAGTGTGCAATCTGCAAATGTGCAGCGTAGTGAGTAATGTGCTACATCCTGACTTTGATGTCTAAGCAGAAATCTAGGGTGTGTATTTATTGTGTGAGTGAACAAAAATCTTATCTGATTGTTTAATTCTATTTGGTGTTCTGGCTGAGAGATGAAGCTCCCCCTCTGTTTCTCTGTGTTGGCCGTCAGGGAGCGGAAGCGTTTTCCTGACTGCAACAGAGAAAACAGTACATTGCTGAGGTGACTGAGGTCCTTTACTATCTTCCTGGCCTTGGTCCAGCCCGGGTTGCCGTAGATTGAGCACAGGTCAGGGAGTTCAGTGATGATGCACTCAGCTAAAAGCACTGCCCTTTGTAAAGTTCATCGACCCTAAAGTCTCTCAAATGTCTGAGGTGGTAAAGATGCTGTCAGGTCTTGGTTTCAAGTTTCAAGTTTTATTGTCATATACAGATAACAATAAGGCATCATTACCATAATGAAATTCTTAGACCCGTGTTCCCCAACTTTACATAAACATATAAATATAAAAATATAGGAAGAGGAATATATATATATATATATATATATATATATATATATATTTTTTTTTTTTTTTTTTTATTTATTTTTTTTTTTTTTATTGCAAAGGTATCTGTACAGTATGTGCAAGTAAACTTTAAGATAATTTAGTATTTACATGTAACAGTGCAAGGTGCAATGCAAAGTATTTTGAATATGGATTTAAAGTGGCATTATTTAAGGTGACATTGTTAAGAGTCCAGTAGTTGTGGTGAGTGTATATTGGTGTGTGCAGAATGTCAGCAGTTCAGAAGCCTGATGGCTTGTGGATAGAAACTGTCTCTGTATCTGCTGGTGCGGGTCTTGATGCTCCTGTACCGCCTGCCCGACGGCAGGAGCGTGACAAGTCTGTGGCTGGAGTGGCTGGGGTCAGAGAGGATCTGCTGCGTCTTCCCCCTACAGCGCTGTCTGTACAGGTCCTGCATGGCTGGCAATTCAGTCCTGGTGATGCGCTGTGCTGATCTCACCACCCACTGCAGAGCTTTGCGATCTAAAGCATTACAGCTGCCATACCAGGTGGTGATACAGCCAGACAGTATACTCTAGATGGTACATCGATAGAAGTTTTTGAGTATTCTGGGGTCCATGCCGATCCTCCTTAGGCGCCGCAGGAAAAAGAGCCGCTGTCTTGCCGCTTCGTTGCACACCAATGTGGTGGCAGCTCACATTCATTTTCTTATCATGGTGTTGATGAGACAGGACCATGACAAGTCCTGGTTGATGTAAACACAGAGGTAACGAAAGCTGTCCACTCTCTCCACTGGGCTCTCATTGATGATGGGGACCTGGTTGTTCTTTTCCTGCTTTGTACTGAAGTCCACTATCAACTCCTTTGTCTTGCTGACATTCAGGACGAGGTTGTTCCTCTGGCTCCAGTTCTCTAGAATTTTAAATCTCCTCCAGATTGGCCTTCTCATTTTTGTCAGAGATACAGGTACACCACAAGAGTAACATCAACAAACTTGATGGTTGTAGAGTGAGTAATAGCCACACATTTGTACGTGTACAGTGAATACATACATGGGCCCAATCTCATTTTATTAATCAAAATCTCTTCAGCTTTTATGTTAGCAATTTTCACAAGTGGCCTCTGTATTTCTTGTTATTCACATAGAGCCTTTATCTGCTTGAGTTCTCCTATTTCATGCCAGTTAGCTTTGTAACTCTATCTGGCCCTTTAGACACTTCTTGCCTGTGCACTCAATTTGGAAAGCTCGCCAGATCTTGGAAGAAAGAATATATTTGGCTTCTAGAATGGTTTTTGTAATAAATGAAATGGACACAAACAACCCTTCCCCTCCCCCCTTTTGTAAATTGCAGTTTTACCTCTATTTGTTTCAAACTGCTGACCCTGGAAACTCCTTCCATAAATGTTAAGTAGTATCTTTTTACAGAAAGTTTCATCATATTAACAGTTTCACATTTTTTACATAAAAGAAGGAAGAAAAACAAATCTTATTGTTTTTTTTATTGTAATGTATTTGTTATTTGTTAACATTGTCATTTTAAAAGTTTCACCAATGGCTAGATGTGCAGTTTTAGATATCTAATTACTGACAAGTTGTTTGAGAGACGTATTTTAAAAAATTATATTTTTATTTTTTAAAAGTCTTTTTTATTGGAAATATAAACAAGTTACATATACGTACATACATTGTACACTATTATTTTTTCCCTACATACCCCACCCCACAAAAACAACAACAAAAAAACAAACAAACAAAAACAGCCTGTCAGCAGAAAAAGAAATAAGAGAGAGAGAGAAAGAAAAAATTTCACATTAAACAGGAAAAGAAGGAAGTATTAAAAACAGAAACTAAAATAGAAATCTTTTATTACAGATCCAATTTATCTGAATCTTTATTTTCAAAATGGTTAATAAATGGTTGCCAGACATCATAAAATTCCTGAGTGTAGAATTTTCTAGATGACTTCTTTAATCCAGTGGGCACCACTGGTGGAGACGACTTCTGCCACTTAAACGGAAGGGAGACGAGAGTTTAGACTCTTATTGGTAAATCGAGTCACTAACTCTGGCCCAGTCACTCGTTTCTATTTAAATTGTGAGACTGCCATCCTCTGGTACATGTGAGTTAAAGCGTGGTTTATTAAATTGGTACCTTATTGAGAAAAAATATGCAAGGCTTCTTTGTAGTATAGAATTTTTTATTTTTGTTATAATATACTGTGTTGCACCTTTTTTTTTAAATAATTTTTTTCTTTCTTTTTAGATTTACCAGTCCTGTTATGACCAACAGTTTCATTATGACACAGCAGAATACTCACCCACTCACTCATCTTCTATACCACTTTATCCTGTATTCAGGGTCGCGGGGACCTGGAGCCTATCCCAGGAGGCTTAGGGCACAAGGCAGGGTACACCCTGGACAGGGTGCCAATCCATCGCAAGGCACACACACACACACACACACACACACACTCCGGGCAATTTGGAAACGCCAATTAGCCTAACCTGCATATCTTTGGACTGTGAGAGGAAACCGGAGTACCCGGAGGGGATAACATGCAAACTCCATGCACACAGAGACAGGAATCGAGCCTGGCCGGGAATCAAACCCGGACCCTGGAGGTGCAAGGCGACAGTGCTAACCACTACACCACCGTGCCACCTACAGCAGAATACATTTAAAATAATTTTTAAATATAGTTATTCATTTAAATTACTCAATGGATTGTTGTGTGGCAA
Organism: Clarias gariepinus; assembly: GCF_024256425.1. Taxonomy (NCBI): domain Eukaryota; kingdom Metazoa; phylum Chordata; class Actinopteri; order Siluriformes; family Clariidae; genus Clarias; species Clarias gariepinus. Next base: position 19,033,768 of record NC_071114.1, on the reverse strand, counting down.
CACGGGTGCCTAACTACACCAGAAGATTATTTTTAATTATTAAAAGAAAAAAATGTTGGTGTCTCTCTAATGCAACAGAGAGTAAAGTGGAGTAAAAAACTGTTTGCCCCTTCCAGTTTTTTTTTTTTTTTCTCGCATATTTGGATACAGATCATCAAATAGATTTTTAATATTACACAAAGTTAAACCAAGAAAATAAATAAGCAGATTTTAAACAATGATTTTATTTATTTAAGGCAAAAATCCGTCCAAATCTGCCTGAAGAAAAGAGGATAGGGTTAGATGGAGGTAGATGATTCGCTGTGGGGTACCCTGAAAGGCAGCCAAAAGACAAAGAAGAAATCGTTTTAAAATTATTATTTTTTTGTGTGTGTGTGTGTGTGTGTGGGGGGGGGCTGATCTCTTGTCTGTGCCATCGACATCTGTTACTACAAAGAACATAACGTCTAACATTAAATGCTAGAATAAAATATAATGGGAATTATAATTGAGTTAATTCAGTCATTTAAAATGTAGATTTTTGTGTTTTATGATATATATTACACATAAAAAATATTGTTTGCATTTATATCATACATAGCAACATTGTTAACTGAAGTTTTACCTTCCAGTGAACTCAACACGACACCTGAAGCAGCAGCAGCATGCAGCTCAACCACTGCCCGAAACTAGTGCACACGTTATAGTTGCTTAAAGTTTTTCTACAGTACTCAAACTGTAATCAAGTAGGTAGTATAGGTAGGATTTACCCATTTTTGTATATTAAACTTGCTGATGATACTTAAGTCATTTTTATAAACAATTTTAAAATATTTTACAGTGTTGAAATAAGGTAATGTGTTCACATTTTTCTGACCTTCAAATAAAATATATCTTATCTTATATCTTATGTTATCTTATCTTAACAATAATGGTTGACTTTTTTGTCTCATAAGTAGCTCACTCATTTCTCAATGAACACTTACTCTATACCACTTGTACTCAGGGTCGCTGGGGACCTGAAGCCGCACAAAGAGGGGTACAACCTGGACAGGTTGCCAATTCATCATAGGGCACACACATATACTGTACACACACTCATTCACAAACTACGGGCAATTTGGGAATGCCAATTAGCCTAATCTTCAGGTCTTTGGACTGTAGGAGAAAACCAGACTACCCGAGGAAACCCATTAGGCACAGAGAGAACATGCAAACTCCATGCACATAGAGACAGGAATCGAACCTGGCTGGTACTTGAACCCGGACCCTGGACCATGGTTCCTTAGTGCTAACCACCACTATGGCGACCGTGCCATGCTCGTTTTTTTGCATGTGTGTAGTTGATGTATGTGAGACAAATATACTATGGGAAAACATGAATAGGTTGTAGGGTTAATGTGTTGTGAAATAAGAGGACAGAAAGAATTTTACTGAAACAATCACAGACAGTATAACATATCACCTTCTCACAGACAGTACAACTTATCACCTTCTACAGTGACACCTATTAAAAAAAACAAAACAAAAAACAGTAATTACAAGACACAACATAAATATTTTATTGAGTTAGAAACATACACGGTCATTGTGAGATGTACTGTAGGTTGTGATGCAGAATGTGTTGTGCCTTTTTCTATCATTTTAATATCACTATTACATAATAATAATAATAATAATAATAATAATAATAATAATTTGGCACTTAAATATATTTCATCTTGTATTTATTAGCTAGAGTGGATTGATGTTTGATAATATGGACATAAAAAATGTTAAGCTTAAATATTACAAAATAAGAATTTGTTTCTTTTTTATACTACAACATACAGGAACCCCCTTTGCACACAATTTGACTACATAAACTGACAATAAAATACAAAAAACAATAACATATTTTATAGTTTAAAAGTACATAAATAGTAGTCACGAATATAACCATATAGTATTAACTTGATGAATGTCCCAGAAATCATGATGCCAATACATTTTTGTTATACATGAAAAGAGCCACTGAAAACCAGCGTAACTGATTGCATGGTTAGTAACATTGCATGGTTGTCTACTATATATGACACAAGTGGAATTTAAATCGCACAGTGGATCACTTAATTTTGGTATAAAATCACTAAAGATGCCTGCTTTCTGCATCATTATATATTCAATTGTCCAAATAAAATCATGCAGGGCTGAAATCTAATGGCTTTGTGTTTTAGGTATTAGTAAGTTTATGATTTGAACCCAGTTTTCTGCTAATTTAGGTCAAGTTCACATACTTTTTGCTCACCAAAGGTCATCTTATTTTGTCAGCTCTACAAAAGGGAATATACATGGAAATACATATATTGTCTGTGTGTGTGTGTGTGTGTGTGTGTGTGTGTGTGTGTGTGCGCTCTACTGTGGATGGGGGATAGCCTTTTTAAAACATTCACAAATAATGGTTATGTGACCTTGACAAATAAAAGATATGTAAAATATGTCAGAACTTAAGAAGCATTTACGGAAATGAGTTGATCAATACTTGATTGCCACAGGTGATCCTTAAGGTGTGACTTTTTGTATTTGCTTCACTGTAATCTTAATGTTTCCATTAACCTTAGCTTGGATGAGTCTGGAAAACTGTAAAACAAATAAATAAAATGAAAAAAAAAAAAATAGATATTTATTTATAAAATACAGACGTATATATATATATATATATATATATATATATATATATATATATATATATATATTACCCTGACCATTAGAACCATATGGGGTTGTTTTAACTTGTTTGCTCTTACAAGAACCTCTAATTTTCTGAGAAGGTTTCTAGAAGAATTTGGAATGTGGCTGTGGGGATTTGCTCATTCAGCCCCGACTGCATTAGTGAGGTCAGGTCAAGGTATTTACCTAAGCTGAGGTATTCAGTTAAGCTGAGATTTTTGTGAAGGTCACTCAATGTATTTTATTTTAACCATGTTTCTTTAGTTCCAGCAAAGAGAAGTATTTAGAGACACGCTATACAATTGTGTGCTTCCAATGTTGTGACAACAGCTTGGGGAAGACCTACATACATTCCCATCATTAATTAATTAATGAATGACTCATTGTACTTTATCAAGTTTGCATGCATTATAGCAGCAAGAACCCTTTCTCTCACCTGCTGCTCTGTCTGTTTTGTCTTTTTAATAAGACAAAAATAAAATCAGTTTGTCAAAAAAAAAATCATCAACTCTTACTGATTTGAGAATTGGTAACGAATGGTATAAATTGTTAAAAATGACTGGTTAAATTAGGTTATTAAAAAAAAAAAATTAATCAACAGTTAATTAACAGTAACAGTAGTTGTAACATTCATGAAATGACTCTCCAGGGTCAGTATGTTGTACTCATCAACAGAATGACTGTTTATAGCTGCTGTGACTTAAACAGAAACAGGAACACTGTACCTGGTTTATAAAGGTTCATTCGGCTCAAATATATTCAGATGGTCTAAAATCAACACTGGAGATATTACTGTGTACAATACATTTTAATACATAAAAAGTATAATGATTGCAAATTGCTGTATTACAAGAGAAAACACTTTTACCCTATAACTTGATACCTCATAATGTTTTACTATTACAAATAACGTAATGTTTTACTATTACAAATAAACATAATGTTTTACTATATACAAGAGAAAACACTTTTACCCTATAACTTGATACCTCATAATGTTTTACTATTTTATTATCTATATTCCAATTTATATTTATATTTATAAAGTCACACAAATCTAAGGAATGTATTAACCATATATTTGGAGTAAAGAATTAGATGTGACCTTACCTCATTTATATAGGTAACAATTTGATCCTTGTTTAGTTCAGTGACAGATAGCATTCTAACCACTGCTTGGGCAAACACTGAGAGAGATGAAAAGAGATAAGCTAAATCGTTATTCGTTTAATAATAAAGCATAAAAATAAAAAACCTTTCACAATTGTTTGAAATTAAAGTAAGGGTAAGTAAGGATATTTGTAGGTAAAACAATACCTGTTAATGGTGGAGCTGTTGATGGTTGAATGGTTTGGGAAGAAGTGATTTTTTTAATGGTTGTTGGAGGGGCTGGAGTGCTGTGTTTGTTGTTTGTTGAAGGAGTTGTATTTTCAGAAGAAGTTGTTATGCTTCTTGTTGAAGAAGCTGTACTTATTTTTCCGAAGGTGATTGTGCTGGTTATTGAAATAGTTGTAGATATTTTTGGAGAGGTAGTTGTACTCATTGACATTGACACCATGGTGTTTGTTAGACTGGTAACTGTATTTGTTGGAGAGATGGTTGTGATGTTTCTTGTTGTTGCTGGTCCAGTTTTTGTGTTTGTTGTATTTGGAAGCACTGTTTGTGTTTTTGCAAAGTTGGTAGTTGTGTTGGTTGGTGTTGAAAGAGTTGTTCCAAGTATTTTTGGAAAGGTGGTTAAGGAAAATCTTGATGTTGATTGATAGGGCTCAGCGGTTGTAACTTTTATTGCTGAAGATGTGATGGGTAAATGTGTAGAAAAAATGGATGATGTCACTAATGGTGTTGATAAAGTTCTTGGAGAGATAGGCTTTGAGAAAATGTCTTGAAATTCAGTTGTTAATGACTGATCTGTTGAAGTAGATGGTTCTACTATAACCAATGGTGTTGACAATGTTTCTGGAGTTTTAGGATATGTTGAGTGATCTGTAGTTGATTCTGGTGAAAAAATGGGTGATACTGTACCAGATGGTGTTGACAGACCTGAAGATTCAGAGGTTGATAACATGTTTGCAGATTCTGATTTGGGTGATGGATATGTAGATGTTTCTGATGAGGTAAATGGTGACACTTTAACTGGTAATGTTACAGCTCCTGGAGAGTGAGGCAATGATGAGTAATCTGTTGATAAGTTTGTTGAAGTATATGATGATGGTGTATTAGTATGTGTGGACATTTCTGGAGGTTCAGATGTTGAGTAAAGTGTAGAAATTTCTGATGAAGTAACTGGTGATACTGTGACTGATGGTGTTGACAGACTTTTTGGAGATTCAGAGGTTGATAACATGTTTGCAGATTCTGATCTGGATGCTGGATATATAGATGTTTCTGGTGAGGTAAATGGTGACATTGTAACTGGTAATGTTACAGCTCCTGGAGAGTGAGGTGTTGATGAGTAATATGTTGATAATTCTAGTGAAGTATATGGTGATGCTGTAGAAAATTCTGATGAAGTAACTGGTGATACTGTAACCAGTGGTGTTGACAAACTTTCTGGAGATTCTGTAATTGATGAGTAATCTGTTAATGATTCTGTAGAAGAATATGCTGATTTTGCATTTGTTTGTGAGAAAGTTTTTAAAGATTCAGATGTTGAGTGATCTGTAGATGATTCTGATGAAGTATATTGTGTTGTTGCATTGTTTTGTGATAAAGTTTTATAGGATTTAGATGTTGAGTGATCTGTAGTTGATTCTGGTGAAAAAATGGGTGATACTGTACCAGATGGTATTGACAGACCTTCTGGAGATTCAGAGGTTGATAACATGTTTGCAGTTTCTGATTTGGATGATGGATATGTAGATGTTTCTGGTGAGGTAAATGGTGACACTGTAACTGGTAATGTTACAGCTCCTGGAGAGTGAGGCAATGATGAGTAATCTGTTGATAATTTTGGTGAAGTATATGGTGATGCTGTATTAGTATGTGTGGACATTTCTGGAGGTTCAGATGTTGAGTAAAGTGTAGAAATTTCTGATGAAGTAACTAGTGACACTGTAACTGATGGTGTTGAAAGACTTTCTGGAGATTCAGAGGTTAATAACATGTTTGCAGATTCTGATCTGGATGCTGGATAAGTAGATGTTTCTGGTGAGGTAAATGGTGACATTGTAACTGGTAATGTTACAGCTCCTGAAGAGTAAGGTGTTGATGAGTAATCTGTTGATAATTCTAGTGAAGTATATGGTGATGCTGTAGAAAATTCTGATGACGTAACTGGTGATACTGTAACCAGTGGTGTTGACAAACTTTCTGGAGATTCTGTAATTGATGAGTAATCTGTTGATGATTCTGTAGAAGTATATGCTGATTTTGCATTTGTTTGTGAGAAAGTTTTTAAAGATTCAGATGTTGAGTGATCTGTAGATGATTCTAATGAAGTATATTGTGTTGTTGCATTGTTTTGTGATAAAGTTTCATGAGATGTAGATGTTGAGTGATCTGTAGTTGATTCTGGTGAAAAAATGGGTGATACTGTACCAGATGGTATTGACAGACCTTCTGGAGATTCAGAGGTTAATAACATGTTTGCAGATTCTGATCTGAATGCTGGATAATTAGATGTTTCTGGTGAGGTAAATGGTGACACTGTAACTGGTAATGTTACAGCTCCTGAAGAGTGAGATGTTGATGAGTAATCTGTTGATAATTCTGGTGATGTATATGGTGATGCTGTAGAAAATTCTGATGAAGTAACTGGTGATACCGTACCCAGTGGTGTTGACAAACTTTCTGGAGATTCTGTAATTGATGAGTAATCTGTTGATGATTCTGTAGAAGTATATGCTGATTTTGCATTTGTTTGTGAGAAAGTTTTTAAAGATTCAGATGTTGAGTGATCTGTAGATGATTCTAATGAAGTATATTGTGTTGTTGCATTGTTTTGTGATAAAGTTTCATGAGATGTAGATGTTGAGTGATCTGTAGTTGATTCTGGTAAAAAAATGGGTGATACTGTACCAGATGGTATTGACAGACCTTCTGAAGATTCAGAGGTTGATAACATGTTTGCAGATTCTGATTTGGGTGATGGATATGTAGATGTTTCTGGTGAGGTAAATGGTGACACTGTAACTGGTAATGTTACAGCTCCTGGAGAGTGAGGCAATAGTGAGTAATCTGTTGATAATTTTAGTGAAGTATATGGTGATGCTGTATTAGTATGTGTGGACATTTCTGGAGGTTCAGATGTTAAGTAAAGTGTAGACATTTCTGATGAAGTAACTGGTGACACTGTAACTGATGGTGTTGACAGACTTCCTGGAGATTCAGAGGTTAATAACATGTTTGCAGATTCTGATCTGGATGCTATATAAGTAGATGTTTCTGGTGAGGTAAACGGTGATATTGTAACTGGTAATGTTACAGCTCCTGAAGAGTGAGGTGTTGATGAGTAATCTGTTGATAATTCTGGTGAAGTATATGGTGATGCTGTAGAAAATTCTGATGACATAACTGGTGATACTGTAACCAGTGGTGTGGACAAACTTTCTTGAGATTCTGTAATTGATGAGTAATCTGTTGATGATTCTGTAGAAGTATATGCTGATTTTGCATTTGTTTGTAAGAAAGTTTTTAAAGATTCAGATATTGAGTGATCTGTAGATGATTCTGATGAAGTATATTGTGTTGTTGCATTGTTTTGTGATAAAGTTTCATAAGATTTAGATGTTAAGTGATCTGTAGTTGATTCTGGTGAAAAAATGGGTGATACTGTACCAGATGGTATTGACAGACCTTCTGGAGATTCAGAGGTTAATAACATGTTTGCAGATTCTGATCTGAATGCTGGATAATTAGATGTTTCTGGTGAGGTAAATGGTGACACTGTAACTGGTAATGTTACAGCTCCTGAAGAGTGAAGTGTTGATGAGTAATCTGTTAAAAATTCTGATGAAGTATATGGTGATGCTGTAGAACATTCTGATGACATAACTGGTGATACCGTACCCAGTGGTGTTGACAAACTTTCTGTTAATTCAGAGGTAGATAAAACTTCTGTAAATCCAGATGTTGAGTGATCTGCTAATGAAGGTAAAAAAGTATATGGGTACGCTGTAACTGTTTTTGTTGCTGAATTTACTGTTGAATCAGAGGCTAATGGGTGATCTGTAGATGATTCTGGTGAAGTAAAGGGTGATGCTGCAACCAGTGTTGTTGACAAACTTTCTGGAGATTCTGTAATTGATGAGTAATCTGTTGATGATTTTGTAAAAGTATATGGTGATTTTGCATTTGTTTGTGAGAAAGTTTTTAAAGATTCAGATGTTGAGTGATCTGTAGATGATTCTGATGAAGTATATTGTGTTGTTGCATTGTTTTGTAAGGAAGTTTCATGAGATTTAGGTGTTGATGAGTAATCTGTTGATAATTCTGGTAAAGTATATAATGATGCTGTGGAAAATTCTGATGAAGTAACTGTTGATACTGTACCCAGTGGTGTTGACAAACTTTCTGTTGATTCAGAGGTAGATAAAACTTCTGTAAATCCAGATGTTGAGTGATCTGCTAATGAAGTTAATAAAGTATATGGGTACGCTGTAACTGTTTTTGTTGCTGAATTTACTGTCGAATCAGAGGCTAATGGGTGATCTGTAGACGATTCTGGTGAAGTGAATGGTGATGCTGCGACCAGTGTTGTTGACAAACTTTCTGGAGATTCTGTAATTGATGAGTAATCTGTTGATGATTCTTTAAAAGTATATGGTGATTTTGCAGTTATTTGTGAGAAAGTGTTTGAAGATTCAGATGTTGAGTGATCTGTAGATAATTCTGATGAAGTATATTGTGGAGTTGCATTGGTTTGTAAGGAAGTTACATGATATTTAGATGTTGAGTGATCTGTAGTTGATTCTGCTAAAGTAATGGGTGATACTGTAACTGATCGTGTTGACAGACTTTCTGGAGATTCAGAGGTTGCTAACATGTTTGCAGAGTCTGATAGGGATGATGGATATGTAGATGTTTCTGGGAAGTTAAATTGGGACATTGTAACTGGTAATGTTACAGCTCCTGGAGAGTGAGGCAATGATGAGTAATCTGTTGATAATTTCGGTGAAGTATATGGTGATTCTGTATTAGTATGTGTGGACATTTCTGGAGGTTCAGAAGTTGAGTAAAGTGTAGAAATTTCTGATGAAGTAACTGGTGATACTGTAACTGATGGTGTTGACAGACTTTCTGAAGATTCAGAGGTTAATAACATGTTTGAAGATTCTGATATGGATGCTGGATATGTAGATGTTTCTGGTGAAGTAAATGGTGACATTGTAACTGGTAATGTTACAGCTCCTGGAGAGTGTGGTGTTGATGAGTAATCCGTTGATAGTTCTGATGAAGTATATGGTGATGCTGTAGAAAATTCTGATGAAGTAACTGGCGATACTGTAACCAACGGTATTGGCAAACTTTCTGTTGATTTATAGGTAGATACAACTTCTGTAAATCCAGATGTTGAGTGATCTGCTAATGAAGTTAATAAAGTATATGGGTATGCTGTAACTGTTTGTGTTGCTGAATTTACTGGGGAATCAGAGGTTAATGGGTGATCTGTAGATGATTCTGGTGAGGTAAAGGGTGATGCTGTAACCAGTGGTGTTGTCAAACTTTCTGGAGATTCTGTAATTGATGAGTAATCTGTTGATGATTCTGTAAAAGTATATGGTGATTTTGCAGTTGTTTGTGAGAAAGTGTTTGAAGATTCAGATGTTGATTGATCTGTAGATGATTTCAAAAAAGTATATGGTGTTGTTGCATTGTTTTGTGAAGAAGGTTTATGAGATTTAGATGTTGAGTGATCTGTAGTTGGTTCTGGTAAAGTAATGGGTGATACTGTAACTGCTGGTGTTGAAAGACTTTCTGGAGATTCAGAGGTTGCTAACATGTTTGCAGAGTCTGATATGGATGATGGATATGTAGATGTTTCTGGTGAGGTAAATTGTGACACTATAACTGGTAATGTTACAGCTCCTGGAGAGTGAGGTGTTGATGAGTAATCCATTGATAGTTCTGGTGAAGTATATGGTGATGCTGTGGAAATATCTAATGAAGTAAATGGCGATAATTTGCCCACTGGTGTTGACAAACTTTCTGTTGATTTATAGGTAGATAAAACTTCTGTAAATCCAGATGTTGAGTGATCTCCTAATAAAGTTAATAAAGTATATGGGTTTGCTGTAGCTGTTTGTGTTGCTGAATTTACTGGGGTATCAGAGGTTAATGGGGGATCTGTAGAGGATTCTGGTGAAGTAAAGGGTGATGCTCCAACCAGTGTTGTTGACAAACTTTCTGAAGATTCTGTAATTGATGAGTAATCTGTTAATGATTCTGTAAAAGTATATGGTGAATTTGCATTTGTTTGTGAGAAAATGTTTGAAGATTTAGATGTTGAGTGATCTGTAGATAATTCTGATGAAGTATATTGTGGAGTTGCATTGGTTTGTGAGGAAGTTTCAGGCGATTCAGATGTTGAGTGATCTGTAGATGATTCTGGTAAAGAAATTGGTGATACTGTAACAACTGTTGATTCAGAGGTTAATAAAATTGTAAATGCAGATGTTGAGTAATCTGCTAATAAGTTTAATGAAGTATATGGGTATGCTGTAACTGTTTGTGTTACTGAATCAGAGATTAATGACTGATCTGTAGATGATTGTGGTGAAGTAAAGGGTGATGCTGTAGCTAGTGTTGTTGACAAACTTTCTGGAGATTCTGTGGTTGCTGAATAATCTGTTGAGGATTCCATGACAGTGTTTATTGATTCTGCATTGGTTTGTGAGGAAGTTTCAGGAGTTTCAGATGTTGAGTGATCTGTAGTCGATTCTGGTAAAGTAATAGTTGATACTGTAATCGATAGTGTTGATAAGCATTTTGGTGATTCAGAAGTTCCGGCAGATTGCAATGATTCTGTTACTGATTGTGTAGATACATTTCCTGGATATTCACTTGTGGATAAGTAAGCTGTAAATATTTCTGAAAAATTAGATGCTGTAACTGTTGAAGTTTCTTTGGATTGAGATGGCAATGATTCATTTGTAGCGGTCTGAACTTCTGTGGAATTTAATGGTGACAGTGCAACCAATAGAATTGATAAACATGTCAAACATGTAATAATATATATAGATAAAAAGTAATGGTTTTTAGATTGACACTGAGTTTTAATAATAAAATAATAAGTACAACCTTGAGTTCTGGCTTTGAGTTATTTAATTATACCTATCATAGATGAGAATGAATTCTTGGAACCAATATAATGCAGACGGCAGGATTTTCTAACCTTACAAAAGCTCATGTTTCCTTGACATTATTTTTTATCATCCCATGTTTTGAGCTCGTGTTTATATTCTTAACACTTCCAGAAAATCAATCGCACTGAAAAACAATGAAGAATTCTGAGAACATACAGTCATTCTGTCATAGATAAATCTAAGAATTATTATGTGTTGAAACATCTATGTAATACTGTGTACAGTGTCAAGCAAAAGTTTTCAGACCTTTTTTTATTTTCCTTATTTTGTTTTGTGTTACACTCATTCAAAAAACATTTTCCTCATCATTCTGCACACAATCCTTCACAATTAAAAAGTAAAAACAGGTGTTATATTAATTTATTAAAAATAAAGACTGAAATATCATATATGTATTTACGTACATATTCAGACCCATCACATAACATTCAAAGCACATTTGGCAGCAATGATAGCCTCTAGTGTGCCTGTGAATCATGCTACAAACTTGGCACAAATAGCTTTTGAAAGTTTTTCCATTTTAATTGGAAGAATCCTTCAAGAATAAATAGGTTCAACAAGCAGGGTCAGTGCATTGCTGATTTCTGGTCTCTCCAGAGATGCTCTATTGGGGTCAGGTCTGGACTCTTGCTGGGCCACTCCAAAACTTTCACAAAGTTGTTCTGAAGCCACTCATTTTCAATCCTGTCTAGTGGGTCTGGGTCCGGTTCACTCTGACATGCAAAGTCTCCTATAAGGTAACTATATGTTACCTTATATGGATTTGCATACCTGTCCTAAAATGAAGTGAAGTAGGCACAGATGAACTCAAGTCAAGTTGTAGAAGCATCCACTGATAGGAGTAGGATCAGGTCAGTTGCAAGTATCTTAGCCAAGAGTCTGAATACTAAAGTATGTAAATGTAATATTTCTGTCTTTTTTAAATAAATTAACAAAAATCTTTATTCACTTTTTTTACTTTGTCATTGTGAAGTAGAATGTGTAGTGTGTAGAATGATGAGAAAGACATATATGAGTGAAATAACAAAATATGGAAAACCTAAAAGGGTCTGAAAACTTTCTGTCAGCACTGTATCTACAGTACACAGACATAAATACTGTAATCATTTCAGATTAATATGTTTTCTGTTTTCACATAACCACTTAAAATGTATATTCCTAACCACAGACACTAAATATATGCCAATATATCAGGTGCTGTCATGTTATATCAGTTTAAAAGAAACATCTTACCTGTTGTTGTATTTTGTGCTTTAACCATTATAATACAGCTGATGAGTAATGTAAATTTAAGCATCTTGCTGTGCAGTGATGGAAAATCAGCTTTTGGCATAATAATCCCACAACAGATCTTTTCCAAATAAAGTGTGCCTAAGTAGCATAAGCAGGTGTACAGGTGATTGCCCGTTATTAAGATCAAACATTAAACTCCACCCTCATCTCTTCAGAGGCAAAACTGGTTCTCTGGGAAACTCCATGCTGTGTCTCAAATACTAACATGTACATCTGTGTTTAGTGTTTGTTGTGAAAATGAAGCTAATTTTAGACTTTTAGTTTCTTAAACAGTGTGATGATTTTTGCACTTGGAACAACAAAAGAGCACCTATACATTGAGATGAACTGAAATTATCATAGTAACAATAGTATTAATAATCATTTGTATCCCATTTATGGTACAGTACAGAATAATTTTATATATATTGGACTTTGCTGGTGGGGTTGCAAAACTAATTGTTGTGGTTTGGGCTAATTGGGTTGTCCTAGAAAAGGAAAATGTAAATGTAAGTGTTATAGGGTTAATTGTGGTTGGATAAGTGGTTTTTGTGGTTGGATTTGGAGGGGAAGAGGTTGGTTGTATTATTGTTAACAGAGGAGCAGTTGTCAGTGAAAAAGTGGGTATGGAAGTGTCTAGAGATTTTACTAGCAAAGAAGGAAAAGTGGTTGTTGATAAAAGGGTGGTTGGTAAGCCATTTTTTAAAAGTGTGGTTGGAGTAAATTAGGGTGTAGGTGTTGACAGAAAAGAAAGAGATTTTAATTCCAAGTATAACTAAAGATTGCATACCTCTATATGATGTTTGTCTACCAGCTGAAACTGTTCTAGTTGATCTTGGTGATGGAAATTTTGAAGTTAAACCTGTAGATGATAAAGTAGGAGGTGATATTTCAGTTGTAGATTGTTTCCGTTTAGAAGGTGAAAATGTAGATGCTAATGATAAAATTTTAAATATAGAAGTTAATTCTTTTAAAGTATATAACGAAGATGTAGTAACTGAGGTTAACTGCTGGTTTGCAGACATTTTTAATTTTACTGTTTTAACGGTTTAAATTTTGATGGTTCAACTGATGGAGTTGAAGTTTCTTGAGCTTCAGATTTTGATAAGTGATCTTCAGATAATTCTGGGATAGTAGATAGTGATGTAATTAATGTTGAGGGTAAAGCTTCTAAAACTTCAGGTGTGGATATCTGATTTGTAAATAAATTGGGAAAAGTAAATTGTGATGCTGTAAACAATAATGTTAAAATTTTTGGAGCATTTAACGATGAGTGATCTGTGAACAGTACTGAGAAATTTGATGGTGGTTCTGTGAAAAGTTCTGTTATTAAAGGTCCTATAGATACAGGTTTTGAATTCTCTGTTGATATTTCTGGTAAACTTGATTGTAATTGTGATTCTGTTACTGATTTAATTGGAAAAAACTGATCTGTTGTTGACTTATCTGTAGAGGATTCTGGTACAGTATGTGGTGATGTCACTGATGGTCTTAATAATTTTTCTGAAGCTTCAGATATTGAGGAGCGCTTTCTGCAGAAGCAGATTGGAGTTTCTGCAGAAGCAGATTGTGATGCTCTTACTGGTTGTATTGATGAAGTTTTTGCAACTTCAGATTTGAAGGAATTATTTGTAGATGATTCTGTGATATTTAATAGGAATGTGGTACTACGTTTTATTGATGTTTCTGTTGAAGTAGGTGATGATGCTATAAATGTTTGTGTTGTACAGCTGATGCTGTAACTTTTTGTCTTATTAATGTTTTTGGAGTTTTTGATGTTGGAGAATAATCTTTAAATGGCTTTGTGGTAGTAGGTCATAACACTTGATTTGTATGTATTAATGACATTTTTGTAGCTTCAGATGTTAAAACATGTGTAGACGGTTTTGTTGAAATAATAGTAAAAGTGGTTTTGGAGTTACTTGGTAAAGAATGTGGTGATACTGTTTCTGTTTCTATTGATAACCTTTCTGGAGATGCAGATGTTGATGACCGATCTGTAGATGATTTTGGTGAAGCTGATTTTGATGCAACTAATAGTGTCGATACTGTTTCTGGAGGTTCAGATATTGGTGAGTGGTCTTTAGCTGATTCTGCAGAGGCAGTTGATGTTCTTTGTATTAGTGATGTTTTTGTAGGTTCAAGTTTTAAGAACTGAGTTGTAGAAGATTTATTAGAAGTATATTCTAATGCACTAATGGGTTTTGTTGATTTTTCTGGAGACTCATTTGTTGGATTATCTATGGATGATTCTCGTGAAGTGGGTGCCAAGGAATTGTGCTAAGGAATTTTCTGATGATTTAGATGTTGACCAGTCTGTTATTTCTGTTAAAGAGAGTGTTGATGTATCTGATAGAATTGATGTGCTGTCTGGAGCTTTAGATGTTAAGGAATGACCTCTAGGTGATTTTGCAGTATCCGATTGTGACGCTATAGCAGTTTGTCTTAATAAAGTTTTTGTAGCTTCTGATAGTAAAAAATTATCTGTAAGTGATTCTGTGTTAGTAGGTTGTGACGCTTGATCTGTTTGTAATGATGTTTTTGTAGAAATAGATGTTAAGAAATGATGTGCAGAAGATTCTATTGAAGTAAATGGTAAAGAGATTATCAATGTTCTTGTGGAAGTATGTAGTGCTGCTGTAACCGCTGGTTCACTTTCTGGATACTTAGAAGTTGATGATTGATCTGTAGATGATTTTGTTGATGTACAGTAGGTGGTGATGCAACTAATTCTAGTAAAATAGGTGGTAATATTGTAACCGTTTCTTTTGTTAAACTTGGTGGAGATTCAGATGTTGCTTTATATATATTGATGGTTTTTGTAAAGTATGACGTAACATAACTGACAAAGTTAATGAAGTTTCTGGAACTTAAGATGTTGGGGAATGATCTCAATGTGATTCTGCAAAAGCAGGTTTTGATGCTTTAACTGTTTTTCCTAATGACATTTCTGGAGATTCTGATGTTGACAACTGATCTGTAAATGACTCTGTGTTAGTAGGATATGATAATTGATCTACAGTAATTGTGCTGAGGAAATATTTGGAGTTTTAGATGTTAAAACATGATGTGTAGAAAATTCTCTTAAAGTAATTTTTAACATTGTAATATACAATGGAAATACAACTTGGAATGTGGTAATGCTGTGCCTGCTTGTAGTGAGACCTGTTCTGGAGATGCAGATATTGATGACTGATCTGTAGATGATTCTGGTGAAATAGGTGGTAATATTGAAGTTGGTAGTGATGTAACTGAAGTAATTTTTAAAGTGTTTATGGAGTTATTTGGTGAAGTAGGTGGCGATGCTGTGCCTGTTTGCATTGATAACCTTTTTGGAGAGGCAAATGTTGACTGATCGGTAGATGATTCTGGTAAAGTTGGTTGTGATGTGATGAATGGTGTTAAAGATGTTTCTAGAGACACAAATGTCGGTGAGTGATCTCTAGTTGATTCTGCAGAAGCAGTTGATGATGTTATTATTGTTTGTCTTGATGATGTTTTTGTAGGTTCAAGTTTTGTAGGTTCAAGGACTGAGTTGTAGAAGATTCTACCAAAGTAAATTCTAATGTACTAATGGGCTTTGTTAATTTTTCTGGAGACTCTGGAGTTGGACTACCTACAGTATAGATGATTCTGGTAAAGTTTTTGTTGATGCTGTAATTGTTTCCGTTGATAAACCTTTTAAAGATTTAGATGTGGTTGACCAGTCTGTACATAATTCCTTGATAATGGTAATGATGTAACTGATAAATTTGATGAAGTTTTTAGAGCTTCAGATTTTAAGGACAGGTGTCTAGGTGATTCTGCAGTATCAGATTGTGATGCTGTAACTATTTGTCTTAATGCAGTTTTTGAAGCTTCTGATGGGGAAGAATGAGCTGTAAATTATTCAGTTTTAGTAGGTCGTAATGCATGATCCATTAGTATTTAAAAGTTTTTATAGGTGCAGATGTTAAGAAGTGATGTGCAGAAGATTCTCTCGAATTAAAAGTTAGAAGTTATAGATGTTATAGATGAACTAAGTAGTAGAAGATTCTAAAGACTGAAATTGTAATGCACTAATGGTCTTTGTTGATTTAGCTGTAGACGCAGGAGTTGTTGGACTATCTATATATGGTTCTTGTAAAGTAGATGTTGAAGCTGTTATTATCTCTGGCGATAAACTTTTTGGAGATTCAGACGTTAACAAGCAGTCTTTATATAATTCTTTTGAAGCAGGTGATGATGTAACTGATGGATTTGATGAGACTTGGTGTTAAACTATTTGTACACGGTTTTGGTGAAGCTGGTGGTGATACTATAAATGTTTGTACTGAAAAACTTTCTGGATGGAGATTCAGATGAGAGTGAATTATCTGCAAAGGGTTGTAGTGAGGTAGGTGGTGATGTAATTGATGGAGCTTTAGAAGTTGGGCCTTGATTTATAGGGAATTGCACAAAAGTGTATAATGATCTCTGTATCAATAAACTTTTTGTAGCTTTAGAATTTATGAAGTAATTTGTCACAGAGTTTGTGGCAGTAAATTGTAATGTGATTAAAGATTTTATTGAACATTGCTTGTTAAATCATTTATGAATGATTTTGCAGAAGCAAATAATGATTTTGTAACTTTTTTTGACATGTTTTTTGTAGCTTCAGATTTTAGGAAATTATTTGCAGAAGATTCTGGGTAAGTGAATGATAATGGTTTAAAGGATTTTCTTGATGTTTTTTGTGACTGGGTTGTTAAATGATATATAGAAAATTCTGGTGAAGTAGCTGATGATGCTGTAACTGTTTGTTTTAATGATGTTAATGACTGATCTGTAGTCCTTTCTGATAAACTGGATGGAGATAGTGTAACAAAAACTTTTGACATTGTTTCATAAGTTTCAGATCTTGATGTTTGATATGTGGATGAATTTTGGATAGTTGGTTATACTGAAATTAATTCTGTTGCTTTACGATCTTCAATTTTTGGGTGGGCTGTATATGATCTGGGTAAAATAGATAGTCACTTTCTATCTATTTGTACTGATGAAGTTTCTGGAACTTTACCTGGAAATAATTTTGTAGATGATGATGCTGTAAATTCCTATGCGACAGAGGCTGTTGGTGGTGATTGAAGGCCCGTTGATGATAGTAATTCAAAAGATTCAGTTGTAGATGGATTATTTATAATTCTGTCTGCCGATTGTGAAATTGCTGATTCTAAAAAAGTACAGTAGTTGTTTGTAGTTGGGTAGCAGCTGTTTATGGTAGACATGCCATATTAATCAGATGCAATTGCTTAACTTTTTGGTTTTGAAAATCAGAGATGTTAATTGTTGTAATTTTATACACTTCAAACATTTCGATGAAGTTTACTAAAATTACTAATTTTAGAATCTTTATAGTCACAATTTGTACTATTGTACCGATTTCTGTTCTACTATTGTGGATTTAATTGGCATATTTTATAATGTTTTAAAAGAAGATCTCTATTTTTCTTTCCCTTTCGAACTGCTCTGAGATTTATGGAACATCAAATGCTCATATGTATGTTTATCATGCATAAATTGTTCCTCTATTATATAAATATCCAATATACAATTCTGTATATTATTTGTAAAAGATAATCAACACATGGGTAACCTACCTATTACAGTGGAACCTCGGATTTCGAGCATAATTCATTCCGGAAGCAGGTTCGTATTACAAAACACTCGTAAATCAAATTTAATTTTCCCATAAAAAATAATAGAAAATGAAATTATTTGTTCTACAATAAATACATAAAACAATTAATACAAAATATAAAGTAAGACTAAAACAAATTAACCTGCACTTTACCTTTAAAAAAAGTAAAAATAAATCCCAATGGATAAGTGTTTCCGCAGGCGCTGTGTGTCTGTGTGTGCGTGCGTGTGTGTGTGCATGCACATTACACACACACACACACACACAGCGCCAGACACACATTCTCTGCCTTACACAGAAACTCTGCTCTTTTGCGATTCTTTTCAATGGTAATGTGCCGGTTCATTTGTTTGTTTATTATACTAGTAAGAGACGAGAACTAAGACCCAGCAGGGGAGACGATTACCTACAATTTCACAGCACAAAAGAGAGAGAAACCGTTGGCTCAGTTGTGATCATGTGCTGCTCGGCGTCAAAATAAAAAGCGCATGCGTGATACATGATATTCGGTGCTCATAAACCAAGTCAATGCCCGTTTTTAAGTCAAAATTTATTAAAAATTTGCTCGTTTTGCGGAACACTCAAACTGCGTTACTCGTAATCCCAGGTTCCACTGTACTTAATATTTAATATCAAACTTTGATGCAAAGAAAAAAAATCTTGCCTTTTTTTCATTTATCTTTTTTTAATCCATCCTCCTATAAGACTATGATGAAGGTTTAGGATTATTAGCTTATGCTATAAACAACATGACCGTCACTGAACAGCCAAATTACACTGTGTTCCAAATTATTATGCAAATTGGATGTAAGTATAATAAACATTAAATGTTTAGTTTTTTAATAAACTCATGGATGGTATTGTGTCTCAGGGCTCTTTGGATCACTGAAATGAATTTCAGACATGTCTGATAATTAGTTTTCCAGATAAACCCAATTAAAGGAAAAGTACTGAAGAAGGTTGTTTCACATTATTAAGCCGACCACAGGTTTCAAGCAATATGGGAAAGAAAAAGGATCTCTATGCCGCCGAAAAAGTGTCAAATAGTGCAATGCCTTGGACAAGGTATAAAAACATTAGATATTTCAGGAAAACGTAAGCGTGCTCATCGTACTGTAAAAACATTTGTGGCTGATTTAGAGTACAGACAGCTTCGTGCAGATAAAGGCAGAATGAGGAAGGTTTCTGCCAGACAAATTCATTGGATTAAAAGAGCAGGTGCTGAAACGCCATTACAAAGCAGCAAACAGGTACAGTGGAACCTCGGATTACGAGTAACGCGGGTATTCATCTCTTCTGCTGGGTCTTAGTGCTCGTCTCTTACTGGTATAATTAATCCGTGTGTGTGTTTCTTTCTCTTGCGCTGCAGAGTGTGTGTTATGTGTGTGCACGCATAATTTAACACCGCCGGTTCACACACACACACACACATGCTCTCTTTCTCTCTCGCCTTTACTGTGTGTCAGTGTTTGAGTGTGTGTGTTATGTGTGTGTGTTTTTCTTTCTCTTGGGCGAAAGCGCTGCAGAGTGTGTGTGTGTTATGTGTGTGCGCATAATTTGACACCGCGTCTGTTTAAACACAAACGCTCCCTTTCTCTCTCGCCTTTACTGTGTGTCAGTGTTTGAGTATGTGTGTTATGTGTGTGTGTGTTTTTCTTTCTCTTGCGCTGCAGAGTGTGTGTTATGTTCGCACACACACACTCTCTCGTCGTTAGTGTGTGTCAGTTTTTGAGTGTGTGTGGGCGTGGAATTTGACACCGTGCCGGTTCACACTCTCTCTCTCGCCTTTAATGTGTTTGTGTGTGTGTGTGTGAAACAGAGAGGGGGTGCTTAACTCACACACAACCGGCACGGTGTCAAATTATGCTTGCGCACACACATAACACACACTCAGCAGCGCGGGAGAGAGAAAAAACGGTTGCAGTGGGCCCAGGCATACATGAAGACTAATTTTTAAACAGTGCTGGTTACTGATAAGTGTCGTGCAACCCTGGATGGTCCAGATGGATGGAGTAGTGGATGGTTGGTAGATGGCCACTATGTCCCAACAAGGCTGCGACATCAACAAGTAGGTACCGAAATCATGTTTTGGGCCGGAATCATGGGGAGAGAGCTGGTAGGCCCCTTTAGGGTCCCTGAAGGTGTGAAAATGACCTCTGCAAAGTATATTGACTGACCACTTTCATGTCACAAAAAGAAGAACCGTGCCTTCCGTAGCAAAATCATCTTCACGCACGACAATGCACCATCTCATGCTACAAGGAATACCTCTGTGTCATTGGCTGCGATGGAAATAAAAGATCATGGTGTGGCCACCATCCTCCCCTGACCTCAAACCCAAAACCTTTGGAGCATCCTCAAGCAAAAGATCTATGAAGGTGGGAGGCGGTTCGCATCAAAACAGCAGCTCTAAGAGGCTAATCTGACATTCTTCAAAGAAATTCAAGCAGAAACTGTCTAAAAACTCACAAGTTCAATGGATGCAAGAATTGTGTAGGTAATATAAAAGAAGGGGTCCTATGTTAAGATGTAACATGCCCTGTTAGGATGTTTTTGATTGAAATAGCTTTTAAGTTTAGTAAATATGACCTCCTAAAGCTGCAAATTCAACAAAAGCCTATTTTCAGTTCTTTCCAACCTATAAAATGTTTTAACTCTGTTGTGCATATTAATTTGGAAAAGTGCATTTTCAGTTTTTTATTTTTTAAATAAATATTGTTATCAATAGGAGGTTTGTGCAATTAAATTCGAATTATACACTTATGGTTGAGAAACTAGAAAATTATACTGTCATTTGCATTGACTAATTATGAAAATCAGAGTAAGATATAATTTGCGTAATAAGTAGGAACGCAGTGTAACTACTGTATGTCAGAAAATAAATGCTCATACTGTGTAGAACGCGTTCAACTTCATGACTAGCTTGTTCAGAATCAGGTATTTATTGTAGACTGTTTGACCCGATTTTCTTGTCATACATTTCCGTGCAGCACAGTGCGTTAAACCCTCCTGAAGCCCAGCTTCACTGAAGCTCTATGGGCAGCACAGAGGAGCTTTTTCACTGCAGAAAAGCTGGACGGTAATTGGATAAATGCACCAAAATCGTAACTTCCAGGGAAGCTCAGCTTCTCTGGGAGTGAATAGAGCAGTGGATGGGCGAGGACGTTGGCTGCTGCATGATGATTGGAGGAGCTGTTTAAAGGGCGGAACGCCTTTTTGATTGACAGCATGTCTTAAGTATACATCAGCGCTACAGAGATTCGAGTTCAGTCCCATGCGGATTTGCAGGTGAAGTGGTATGACGAAACCTTCTCAGGGAATGGGATGTGTTTAGTCAAACGTGGGTTTTTGGGATCTTGGTAAATGATAAGGCATGAAAAGTGCAAAGAAGATGTGAGTTCATGTGCAAGATTTAGTTGTCTGGACAGGGTCAGGTTTGAACATGCAATCAATGAAGATCTTCGGATTCAGGTGGCAAAACATAATGAAACAGTAAAAAAAAAAAAAAACAGGGCTTTCCTAAACTGTCTAATTGATGTGACTTCCCTGCTTGGCCGTCAGGAGCTGGCATTCGGGGGGCATTATGAGAGTAGTGAATCAGCAAATAAGGGGAATTACAGGGAATTTACAGAAACATAAGCTAAATATGACTCTGTCTTGGCCACTCAATTTCAGTCATCAGCTGTGTTTTCTACGATGTTGCACTCAATCCAAAATGACTTGATCTCTGCTCTCGCAGCCACTGTTTCTGATCATATAAAAGGTCAAATTCAGACTGCTCCTTTTTTTGCATGTCAGGTGGATGAAGCAACTGACATATCTTGCCATGCCCAATTGTCTGTCATTGTTAGATATTTGGATAGTGAAGGTTAAATTCAAGAATGCTTCATTGGATGGATGTGTCAGGGGGTCGAGATGCTCAGTCTGTGTTTGTAGTTTTAAATGGGAACATGCAGGGCTACAGGTTTAAAGAAAGACTTGTGGCACAAACCAACGATGGGGCTGCTGTCTTTGCTTTATCTCTCAATGGCCTACAGGCTAAAGGTAAAGTAATTACCCCCTAGTGCAGTGTTTGTGCATTACTATGCACACAGACTGAACCTGGTGTTGTCCCAGGGTGCTAAATGCTTGCCTAAGTCAAGAATATTTTTTGCATCTCTCTCTGGGTTCACCACATTTTCACAAGTCCACAAAAATAATGTCTTTTTTGGAGGCTGCAGGGTCCTCAAGATTGCCCAGAAACGCTCATCACATCACAGATAGTGAGCACTCTCAGGCAGTCCGTGGCATTTTATGGACAGAGTCTGTTTTCTCTGTTAAAATGTGAAGAGAATGAAAATCCAGACTTTAAACACAGCACAGTCGATCTCGCCAAATCCTTGAAACAGAGGTACCAGTTTTTTTTTCCTGTTTTGACCTAAGAAACCTGTTTGGTCAGTTTGGTATAAAATATAAATTTTAGCTTTTTGCGTTTTACGGTTTTCATATGATATGAGATGTAAAGAAAGGGATTTGGCCTTTGTCCATTATTCCCAGAGAAGGAGGTGGGGCCTTTGTCTATTAGTAAAAGGGAAAGAAGTGTGGGCTTTGTCAATTAGTCCCAGAGAAAAAAGCGTTGCCTGTGTCTGCTCGTCCCAGACAAAGAGGCATTGCATTTATCCATAATTCCCATAGTACAGTGAAACATTGAATTGCGAGTAATTTGGTTTGCCGAGCGTCACATGATCACAACTTAGCCAACTGAGCCATTGGTTTTCTGGTATATTTCTCTCTCTTTTCTCTCCCTCTCTCTTTCTCATTGTGGGTAATTGTCTCCCATACTCAGTGTCATATAGTCAAGATCTGTGCATGCGTTTACTGTTTACTATAACATTGTGACCGTGTGTGTGTAAAGCATTTTTATTGTGTCCAAATGTATTGACTGTTCTTTGGTAACTGTACTGCAACAACATCCCTTGTGAAGGGGAAAAAAAAAGTTAAAAAGGCTGTAGCAGCGTGCAACATCACATTTTCAGGAAGTACTCAAAAGGAGGCAAAGGCGAGTGTCATTAGAGTTCTCAGGGTCTGTGTCCAATCAGAGATGTCCCATCAACTGGAAATCATGATGATCCTTTGTCTTATTTCCAGACTGGGGATTTGATTAGAGGTGTAACAATTCACCCCATAATTCAATCCAATACATTATACTTGTTTCTAAAAAGACTCATTCTTAGTAACAAGTGTTTATATTTTAACAGAATGTACAGCAGGTTCACCACATTTTAAAATATAAATACATTTTATAGCTCTGTGTCATTTTACCATGGAAATAAAGGTCAGAAGAAGATAAATGTAAATTTCTAGTGTAATTGTTATAATACAACTTTTATTTTACTTTATGACCATTTAAACAGAGTTGGCTATTTATCTAAATGTTACTGCTATGCGTTTAAAACCAATGTTTTTAACATGACTAATAGAGGTATTATCTAATTGTGTTAAGCTGGTGTGAAGGACATCGACCGCTAAACAATGAATATATATATATTCATTGTTTTGGATTTAGCACTAATTGGATGTGAGCAAAAAAACTAAAACAAAGCAGTCAGCTATCAACTGTGACTAAATTAAAAAGGCCTGTCTGAGCCGACAAAATGATAGAAAAAAGGCTCTAGACATTATCAGGAAGATTTTGTGAACAAGTTGTTCTGTCTGTGAGGTTCTGAAACACTACAGTATTTGTCAGTCCTCGTTTATACACTTGAACAGCATTTGTTCCTCTCATAAAAAAAGGTATGCTATGTTGGATATTTCTCACTCATCACTGAGAGGTGATTTATGTTTTCTTCACTCGTTTAGCCGTGGCGAACAGGTGGCCGTGGACTACAAAGAGTCGTATGAGATGTTACTCCAAAGTTCACTCGGCTTCTCTAACCCTTCCAATGTGGATTATTTGCTTGGCAAGCTAGGAATCAGCGACACGCGATCGCACTCACTAATGAGAGGATTACAGAGGTATACATTGTTTTTTTTATTCTTTTACTTTGTAAATACCAATGTAGGTATGAAAATTATAGGTGGAGTATTTAAATATAGCCAGTTTTTCTTTATTTTGTAATAAACATTTCATGGAAGATGATTTTGCAAGTGCTATTCGGAAGAAGCAGTCTGCTTCCTGGGCTTTGAAATGGTATGCATGAAATTTACCCCTCCCTTCATTTTATCTTTTATTTAAAGTATTTTGTATAAATATGACACTAATATGGAAACGCATGTGATTTGTTAATCTCTGGCAGTGTGAAAGCTGGTGTGAATCATTTTAAAGCAGGTCACCATGTAGAAGCGGTGAATGAGTACAACAAGGCTTTAGAGATTGACACCAACAACGTTGAAGCTCTTGTGGCACGTGGCGCTCTGTAAGCTCCTCCAGTTGAAATCCAAACTCATCCACATAATTTATTATTATTATTATTATTATTATTTACAGATTTTTACACAGCTTTGATTTGGTAATACTCAAATTCATACCAAACGCTTTCTTTCTGCAGATATGCCACTAAAGGCAGCTTAGTGAAAGCCATCAGTGACTTTGAGCTAGCTTTGGAAAGCTGCTCAACACACAGGAATGCCAAGAAATATTTGTGCCAAACCCTTGTGGAACGTGGTGGACAGTAAGACTGTTTAGACAATAACAAAATTTTCTGTGTGCATAATTTGCAGTAACCTTGGTGGAGTTAAATTTTATATTAACTTAGCTTGTTCTTTACATCCACATATTTTAGATTAGGATGCAAATTTATGTTATGTATATGTCTTTATATAAGTTACTTATAAAACAAGCTCATCAAGCTAACTGAAGCTTATTTTAAATAAACAATATTGTTTAGTTAAAAAGAAATTAGGCAGTCACTAAATGTTAATTTTCAGTAAACACCTGAATACCACCTAATACTTTCTTCAGAAAAAATAAGTAGAAAATTAAATAAAACTAAATCAGAAGGATACAAGACAATTAAGGTAAAAGGAAAGTTATGGAATTGCTGATTGAAAGATTTAATAAAATGTTTATTTCATTAAAATTATGATTTAAATGTGCATTTATTGTCTGGTCCATCAGGCTGGAGGAAGAGAAGTTGGTTACAGCAGAAGGGCTTTATAAGAAAGCAATAGCTTTAGATGACACATTTCATGAAGCGTAGGAAGCGCTGAGAAAGCTCCAGCTGCACATCCAGGTGAGCTGTAACATCCCCAAACGTTACAGTGCAGATGTGCACATTTACATGAACTGTACAGTGTAAATTTAAAACGTCACAGTTTAGATTTACAACATAGTTTTACAATACAGCTGATCTGGAGTTTTACAGTTCCCTTTCAAAGGCTACACTAATGCTATGGGAATATCTTTTCGTGTACCAAACACGCCAAATTTTGGCTTATATAACCTCGGTCAGGTGACGTCATCTGATTAGATGCACCTGCAGGTTATAAATAGGAGTGAGCCGGCAACATTCCTTAGATCTTTTTCTTCACCGCATTGTGTGTGTCAGCAAGCATAACAAAAATACAAAATAAGCAGAATTAAATCTCATAAAACTCACCAGATAGTTTGGCGGAGTTTAGAACTAGATGTCCCCCTCCTTGTGAAAATTTCCTTTCGGAGGGCGATATGCACACATTCTGCTTCGAATGTTTGGGTGAAAAGCACGCTCTCGAAGGGCTTAATGGAGAGTGTGAGCAGTGTGATCTTCTCCCCATGAAGCTGCTTCGCGCGCGTCTCGCGTTCTTTAGGAAACCACGAGCCGCGCTGCACTCATGGGGATCACAAGCAGATCTGGCCGAGGAGCGTGAGACGGAGTCCCTCCTTTCTCTCGCCCTCTCCCCTGATCCCGATGTCTCTCCTTCCACTTTACGAGCGCACTCTGGTGCTTCTCGCAGGTGTGTTGAAGAGACTCGTTCTTCTGCTTCTGTGGAAATGGAAGTTGCTTCCTCAGAACGCTCCTCAAAAGACGAGAGAGAATATGAGGAATTGCTTGAAGTTATAACGCATGCAGTCGAACAACTGCATATTGACTGGCCACAGGAGCAGGCTCACCCAAAACAATCTAAATTAGATGACAGATTTCTGTCGGGTGGCCAGGAGATGGAGCCAAAACACCACTCTCTCCCATTTTTTGATGACCTCCACAACGAGTTATCTCGTTCTTGGAAAAATCCTTTTTCTTCCCGTATTTTTGTACCATCGACTTCGTTTTATTCGAACATTGTTGATGCAAAAGCACGAGGTTATGTGGTGATGCCCCAGATAGAAGAGACGCTTGCGGGCTATCTCTCTCCTGGAACATCATCCTCATTAAAGAAACCAACACTTCCCTCCAAGCCGTGTAGAACTTCTTCTACCCTGGTAGGGAAAGCGTTCCAAGCAGCAGGTCAGGCCGGCGCTTCCTTGCACACCATGGCGGTTTTGCATGCGTATCAGGCTGATCTGCTGAAAGATTTGAGCACGAGCGGCACACTGAATCATGACGCATTCAATGAATTACGCTGGGCTACTGATTTATCCCTGCGTGTGACTAAACAGACAGCCCGTGCAATCGGCCGCTCCATGGCCTCCTTGGTGACCGCTGAAAGGCTCCTGTGGTTAAACCTGACAGGCATCAAGGACAAGGATCGAAGATTTCTCCTTGATGCCCCTGTCTCACCTTCCGGCCTATTCCGTCGCCACTAGGTTCCGAGAAGCTAAACTGTATGAACAGGCTTTTGGGAAATTTCTCCCACGCCGTGCTCAAGAGTCGAGGCCCTCGGCCACTGAGCCTCGACCAGATCTGAGTCTTACCAGGCGAGAGGCACAGAAAGAGAGCGTCAGCAGCCAGGCACCCCCCGTAAGGACTGGGGTACGGCTCGTCGCCTCTCACAGGCTGCCTCCAAAGATCAGATTGCTGCACTGTCTTCTTTTTAAAGACTAAGTCCTGAAAGCCTACGTGCCCAGGACTGTGGGGGTGATCCCCCGCGGGGAACGGCACTCAACGCTCTTTCCTATAAGAGCATGCCCCCCCGGACACCCCCAGGGGGTCGGTGTTCAGTTTCCGCCGCCACTGGTGTTTCGGACCTCACCAACCTCCAGAGATATGTTAGTGCCTCGGTTTTATCCTGCTATATTCCAGGATGCTGAACCACTAACACCCCCCCACGCACTAAAACTTGTACCCCTTTCGGAGAAACTGGCAGAGTGGAAGCTACTGCCCGGCATATCTCCCTGGGTGCTAAAGACTGTAGAGAAAGGCTACATGATTCAGTTTGCTCATCGCCAGTACAGATTCAAGATGTTAACCATCAATATGATTGTCTCGCAAATCCAACCAGAAGATTGGTTCGTGACGATAGGTTTAAAGGACGCATACTTCCACATAAAAGTTTTGCCACAACACAGGAAGTTCCTGAGGTTCGGTTTCGGGGGAGAAGCTTACCAGTATCAGGTCCTTCCATTCGGACTAGCTCTGTCACCCCGCACATATACAAAATGTATGGATGCTGTCCTGACTCCTTTGCGACTCCAGGGCATCTGTATTCTCAATTACATAGACGACTGGCTAATCCTGGCCCAGTCTCAGCAGCTAGCGCTTCGACATCGCAATGTCGTCCTAGCTCATCTCCATTCGCTGGGATTGAGACTCAACGCTACTAAAAGCGTTCTCGTTCCGGCTCAGAGGACAACATACTTGGGTGTCAGATGGGATTCGATCACTATGCGGGCACAATTGTCTCCCACTCGTGTCGAATCCATCCTCAGCGCCCTCAAGGAAATCAGACCTAGACCAGACTATTTATCACTTTAAAAAATGTTTAGGCCTCATGGCAGCTGCATCCACGGTGATACCTTTGGGCCTTCTGCACATGAGAGCTTTTCAGTTGTGGCTAAGAGCCAGGGGATTTCATACAAGGGCCAATCCCCGAAGGCGAATAAGGGTTACGCTCGAAGGACGTCGTACCCTTTCTATGTGGTTCAGACCCCAGTTTCTCACCTTGGGTCTTACTCTAGGTCCGTCTTGTCGTCGCAAAATGCTAACGACAGACGCTTCCCTTACCGGCTGGGGTGCGGTCTTGGATGGCCGTCCAGCTCAAGGGCGCTGGAGAGGTCATCTTCTCGCATGGCACATCAATTGCCTCGAAATGATGGCTCTATTTTTGGCCCAACAGCACTTCCTCCAGCAGCTTAGAGGATACTATGTTCTAGGGCGGGTGGACAATGCATCGGTAGTCTCCTACATAAATCGCCAGGGCGGACTGCACTCGCGCCGCTTGAACGAGCTAGCGCATCAGGTTCTGCTCTGGGCACAGGACAAGTTCCTGTCCCTCAGGGCGATTTACATTCCAGGGCACATGAATGTGGGAGCAGATTTACTGTCCAGAAAAGCTGTGACACACGGGGAATGGAAACTCCACCCCGACATAGTCAGCCAAATCTGGGAAAGATTCTTTACAGCAGAGGTGGACCTCTTTGCCTCCCAAGAGACAGCACAATGTCCTCTCTACTACTCTCTGACTCATCCAGCTCCCCTGGGTCTGGACGCGATGGCCCATACGTGGCCCAATTTATGCCTTTATGCATTTCCGCCAATATCTCTGCTCCCGGGAGTCCTGGCGAGGGTCCGTCAACACGGTTTGCGCCTCTTACTGATAGCGCCCCGTTGGCCGGCCAGAGTATGGTTCTCGGATCAAATATCTCTCCTCGATGGCTCACCTTGGATGATTCCAGTGAGGAGGGATCGTCTGTCTCAGGCGCAGGGGACAATATTTCATCCCCGACTGGAGCTTTGGAACCTTCACGTTTGGCCCCTGAACGGGACCAACTAAGTCAAGCTGGTCTCCCAGCCTGCGTTATTGACACTATTCTAGCCGCTAGAGCTCCCTCCACTAGGAAAGCTTATGCCCTCAAATGGAATGTTTTCGAAAGTTGGTGCATGACGAAGCAGGTAGACCCAGTCCACTGCCAAATTGTTTCAGTGCTAAAGTTCCTGCAAGATAAGTTGTCCTTGGGCTTGTGCCCTAGTACCCTTAGGACGTACGTGGCCTCAGCTTGCCACGTTTCAATCGAGGGTATTACTGTGGGAAAACACCCTTTAGTTGCCCGTTTTATTTGTGGAGCTAAACGGTTGAGGCCACCCACTAGAGCCACGACCCCTTCATGGGATTTATCTATCGTGCTCGAAGGTCTAATTGACACTCCTTTCAAACCACTAGAGTCAGTGCCTGACAGGCTTCTGACTCTTAAGATGGTTTTTCTTATGGCCATTACCTCTCTCAAGAGGATTGGGGATCTGTGCGCCTTGTCAGTCTCCCCATCCTGCCTGGTCTTTGCCCCTGGGCTAGTCAAGGCCATTCTGCATCCTCACCCAAACTATCTTCCGAAAGTTCCATTTTCAAACATGCACCCTGTTGTTCTTGAAGCCTCCTGTCCTCCGCCTTTTACAGCTTTGGAGCTTAGGAAACTTCACCTATTATGTCCAGTACGTGCTCTTCGGATTTACGTCCACCGCAGCTCATTATTTGCTATGGAGGCCGCAACCGGGGGGCGGCCGCTACTACGCAGACCATGTCACATTGGGTGAGAGATGCTATTGCTCTCTCCTATGAGGCGCGTGGGCTCACTTCGCCTCTAGGAATCAGGGCTCATTTAACCAGGGGGATTGCCTTCATCTATTGCACTAGCAAGAGGTATTCCCCTGCAACAAGTGTGTGACGCGGCGGGCTGGTCCTCTCCGCACACATTTATTAGATTTTATAGTCTGGATGTTCCTGTCACTCCGGGCTCACGAGTCCTCGAGTCAGCTTCCCAGACATAGTTCTGAGACCTCTTAGCCTTGTGCGCACACGCTACACAATGCGGGGTCCAGACACTCGCAGTGCGGCGACGTTGGTACTCTCGTTCCCATAGCGTTTTCACGCAGCATCGAGTGTAGCCTTTGAAAGGGAACGTCTTGGGTTACTTTGTTGTAACCCTGTTCCCTGAAAAGGCGGGAACGAGATGCTGCGTCCCAATGCCGCACTGCCCACGTGACCGGACGTCTGTTCAGACAATCAATCTGAGGAATGTTGCCGGCTCACTCCTATTTATAACCTGCAGGTGCATCTAATCAGATGACGTCACCTGACCGAGGTTATATAAGCCAAAATTTGGCGTGTTTGGTACACACATGCTTCACAACCGGCAACATAAAAAGATATTCCCATAGCGTTGTCACACAGCATCTCGTTCCCGCCTTTTCAGGGAACAGGGTTACAACAAAGTAACCCGAGACGTTTCTTGTTATCACAGTTGCTTGAAGTTTCTTGAATTGCCTTGAAAAAAGAGATTAAAGGATAAACATGAGGTAGCCAAAACCTCCCAACATTTACAGTATACATTTTGTTTCGAAGTGTCCCTTGCAGAAGAAGCCTTCTCCCAATGAACATCAGACAAGAGTACATATTCAATTTCAAAATTTACAAGATTATTCCTGGTTGGCTGGTCTGGATACACTGATAATACCTTGTAATAAACAAACCTGATGATACCACTGATGTAGCAGTTATCACTTCTTTATATATATATATATTTTTTTACACTCTGATTACTCTGATGTCTGTTAACTGCGCAATATGGAATATTTTGACTAACTTTTATTTTTATTCCAGACTTTAGGAAAAAAGTTTGAGCAGTGACCTAAATATTTAAAGGAATTCTGCTTAATTTTTGTTTTCTGGTAGGCATTTATTTAACTGTAATATAACTTAAAACCACAAATTAGAGTGAGACAAAAGAAAAACAAAAAACCTTCTACAAGTGAAATTTATTAATTATCCAGCAGAGGGCAGTCCAACGCAACAACTCTACTTGGATGTGCGTTCACTGATAGAGAACATAGTACAGTTGTGTTCAAAATAATAGCAGTGTGTTGAAAAAAGTGAGTAAAGCTCCATATCCATATACAACTTTGAATTTAAATCACATAAATGCATTGGACACCCTGCACATTCTATTCTGAATCACAACATAAAGAAAAATGTGCTAAATGAATTTTTAAAAGTTTACAGAAAGTGAAGAAAAAACAAATATTAGTCTGTTAAACAAATAGCAGTGTCATCATTTATCTTTACAAAGTGAATTTACCGTTTAAACAAAAATGCTTGAAGTTTAATCTTTCTTGTGCATCTCTGAACTAATATTTAGTTATATAACCATGCTGATAACTGCTTCACATCTGTGACAATTGTACTTCATGCCACAACTCCTCTGCATTTTTTGGTTTTGCCTCAGAAACAGCATTTTTATTGTCCGGCCACAGGTTTTCTATTAAATTAAGGTCTGGGTTTAGGCTGGCCACTCCATAATGTTAATCTTGGTGGTCTGGAACCAAGATGCTGCTTGCTCACTGGTGTGTTTTGGGTCGTTGTTTTGTTAAAACACCCATTTTAAGGGCATTTCCTCTTTGGCATAAGGCAACGTGACCTCTTTAAGTATGTAATGTATTAAAATTTATGTATTCAAATTGATTTATGATCCCTGAAATGTGATAAATAGGCCCAACACCATAGTACGAGAAGCATGCCCATATCATGATGCTTGTCCCTCCATGCTTTACTGTCTTCACAGTGTACTGTGGCTTGAATTCAGTGTTTGGGGGTCGCCTGACAAACTGTCTTTGACCTCTCGACCCAAAAAGGACTTCTTGTTTTTATTAGTCCACAAAATATTGCGCCATTTTTCTTTAGGCCAGTCAATGTGTTCTTGGCGAACTGTAACCTCTTCAGCACATGTCTTTTTTTCAACAATGGGACTTTGCGGGGGGCTTCATGCTAATAGTTGGCTTCACATAGCTGTCTGCTAATAAGAACAGTACTCACAGGTAACTTTGGATGTTCTTCGATCATGCTGGAACTGATCATTGGCTGAGTCTTTGCCAATTTTGTTATTCTTGGATCCATTTGAATGGTAGTTTTCGATTGTCTTCCACATCTTTCTGGTTTTGATCTCCATTTTAAAGCATTTGCTATAATTTTAGCAAAGAAGCCTATCAATTTTTTGCACTTATTTGTATGTTTTTTCTATCTCTAATCAACTTTTAAATCAAACTACGCTGTTGTTCTGAACAATGTCTGAAACGACCCATTTTACTCTGATTTTCACAGGGAAATGGACTGAAATGGACTATTACTTCACTCCACCTACAAGTAAAATATTTACTATGAAGAAATATAATTTCTCCCAAAAACAATTATGATCTGGTTACTGATGTTGGACTGCTATTATTTTGAACACAACTGTATATTCAGAGGAAAAGATTGACATGGGGGAGGTATGAGACTGTGCCCAAGAGAGCTGAATAGTGGGGACAAACTGGAAGAGAAGACAGATTTTATTGGAAGTTGATAAAAAATAAATCTCTCAATTTCTCTCTCTAGCAATACAGTGAAAACCACAGGCTTCTCTGGAAAATCATTATTTAATTTTACAGTGCCACAACTGATAACGTTGGAAGACACCACAATAACATCACTAATATTTTATTCACCAAGAACTCCATTTAACTTATTTGAAAGAGACCTGTTATGCCAATTCAAGTGAGTCCAATGACACAATAAAACTTCATTATGAAGCTGTTGCTCATACCACTCTTATCAGCATACAACAATGAAACTACAGCAACTACCATGCAATATGATGCATAATATGCTGTGTGCACAGAAAAAGAAGGTACCCATAAAAACCTGCAAATTTGCAGTTGTACATGCATATGGATGTTTCCAGGTACAGATCTGCTAGGCCAGCAGAGTGTTTCCTGGTACAAAGACATTAAAACAGGTGTTAGAACACTTTGCACATTTTGTGTAATTTATAGATTCATCTCAAATTTTTATTGTTACATTTTTCTTAGTGCAATTTAACCTTTACTGAAGTAAAATTCCTTCTATCTTTTCTATCCTATCTTTCTTATTCAGGTCACAAACAGTCATATAAGCATTTAACTGCATATCATATGTGTACGTTATATGGTTTATGTGAAAATTTAAATTTAAATTTCATATTATAGATAATAGAATAGTATGCTTGGTAAAATAAATTACTTAGATAATTTATATAGATACAATATATAAACCATAAAAAGCGACCTTTAAAAGAGCAGACG
This sequence comes from Clarias gariepinus, assembly GCF_024256425.1. Classification (NCBI taxonomy): domain Eukaryota; kingdom Metazoa; phylum Chordata; class Actinopteri; order Siluriformes; family Clariidae; genus Clarias; species Clarias gariepinus. The sequence goes on along the minus strand of NC_071114.1, from coordinate 19,000,703 downwards.
TAGACATGTATGCAGAATCTAGTGAAACAGATGCATAGGGTTAGGGTTACCACATGTCTGTGGTAAAAATGCACTTTAAAAACTGTAGATCAAAGAGACTTTGGGTGACCTTTAGAAAAGTAAATGAAAGTGGGTGAAATACAAAGAATTGATAAAAAAAAAACACTTCTTTGAAATTTGTGTGTGTGTGTGGTGAGGGGCTATGAATGCATAAAATAAGACAAAACTTAAACTCCTGGATAACACTGATAAAGCATATGTTAATACTTTAAAGAAATTATTTAAAATTAATTCTGACAATGAAATATTACAGTAGTTGAGATGCAGAGATAAACTGAAGAAGAACTAAGGGAGGGGACAGGAAACTTGTATGTCCCCAGTGCAGAATATAAAAGATCACACGCCAAGACCCCTCAGGAGTAGGATCTTGAACTTCCTAGGGATACTTTGTTTTTCTTTTTTTTATCAAAGTTTTTTTTTATTTATTTTCAAACTTTACAGACAAAAAAACAAAACACAACAAAAGAGAACACAAACCCAAAACCCCCTTCCCCACAACACCAGACAAACACAAGGATGCCATAACAATCAGATGTCCATAAAGAATTAAAATAAAATAAGTAATCTTCATACCAGAGGTGTGGACTCGAGTCATGGGACTTGGACTCGAGTCAGACTAGAGTCATGAATTTGATGACTTTAGACTCGACTTGACAAAATATAAAAAGACTTGCAACTCGACTTGGACTTTAACATAAATAACTTGGACTTTCACTTGGACTTGCGCCTATCTTGCATAATAATAATAATAATAATAATAATAAATATTATTATTATTATATAATATTTAATTATAATAATACTTATTATTATTAATATTATAATATATAATATTTAATCATAATATAATAATCATATTTATTATTATTAATTTATATGTAATAATAATAATAATAATAATAATAATTATTATTATTATTATTATTAATGTCTTGAGACTGTATCTGACGGGTCTCTATTTTGGCATTATGGTTTTGCTGAAAAGGCATATTTGATATGAAATATCAGACAAAATACTGACATGTTTACAGCCTACAAGTGACTCAGCCGAGGTTCATCATTCTAAATATGTTCAAGATAACAAGGGAAACACATCCTGTTGGCTAGAGTTCGTCAGGGATTAAAAAACACTAACTGTCCCTTTTATTCTTTACCGCGCTCTGTAAAATTTCAGTGGTCCGCCCTTTGCGGGCGAGCCTTCTCCTAAATGCGCGTTCCCTGTGCCCTTTTCACGGGGGTGGGGCTAAAAAAACGCATCCTGATGGGGGAACCAACTTCGACACAGCACCGGATTGTTTGTATGAGGTAGCCTAGGTAGTTATGTGAAGAAAACAACGTTATTGTTTGTATGAAGTAGCCTACTTTATTGAGAATATGTGCTACCATTTTACATTGCTACTAGCATTTACTTACATTTGTATTTTTATGTATCTGAGCAATGTTCTTTTATAAAAAAAGGTTTGTTTAATAAATACAGATCTTACAACCATACATAATCTGTATACATTTTATTTTTCTGCTAAAAAGACTTGAAAAGACTCGAAAGTCAAACCGTAGGACTTTGGACTTGACTTGAGACTTGTTGGCCTTTGACTTGACTCGGGACTTGCCTGTCTTGACTCGGGACTTGCCTGTCTTGACTCGGGACTTGACTCGGGACTTGACTCGGGACTTGACTCGGGACTTGAGGGCAATGAATTGAGATTTACTTGTGACTTGCCAAAGTATGACTTTGTCCCACCCCTGCTTCATACACACTTCCTTTACAGTACAATATTATCTGCGTTTATGCAAAAGTTCATTTTTTTCATTTTGCGTTCAGCAAAAGTTAAGAAAGGCTGCCAAATACTATAAAATGTGCCAGTAGACCCTCTAACTGTATACCTAATTTTCTCCAGTTTAAGACAGTACATCACTTACCTTATCCAGTGGCTAAATGTTGGTGGATCAGGGTTTTTCTATTTAGTCAAGATTAATCTCCTAGCCAAAAGGGAACAGAAGGCCAATATTTTAATTTTCCTTTGGTTAAAACAGGTATTTTCTGGAGGCACACCAAACAATGCAATAAATGGAGTTGGCTCTACTATCTCTCCAAATATTCCAGAAAAAGTCTCAAAAATATTGGTCCAGAACATGTAGAGTCTTGGACAAGTCCAGAACATATGCAGCAGAGTTGCAGGAGCCTGCCTGCATCTGTCACATGTGGTGTCTATATCAGTTTTAATCTTAGAAAGTCTGACTTTTGACCAATGTAGACGATGCACATCTTAAATTGTGTTACAGCATGTCTAAGGCAAATGGATGATGAGAAAATTCCCTGTATTATTTTGTACCAGATTTCTTCTGAAATTGGGTTATCTAAATCTCTCCCATTTATTTCTGAGTAAGTCGAAGGGCATTGAATAATACATATTTAGTATTTCATAAATCCTGCGTATAGTTTGTTTTTGGACTGATTTACATTCAAATGTTGAATCTAATAAAGAAAGTAAAGGGCATGATGGGAAATTATTAGAATTTAATGCCACAAAGTTCCGAAGCTGCAAGTACCTATAAAAATGTAATTTGGGAATGTCGTATATCTGTACCAACTGTTCGAAGGATGCAAAATTTCTATTAATATAGAGTTCAGACAATGAGACCAAACCTTTTTTAGCCCAAACTTTAAAAGCATCATCCATCATAGATGGAACAAACATGTAATTTTTAGCAATTGGGCCAGCCTGCGGTAACTCCTTAAGGGAAAACGATAGTCTGAATTGATTCCAGATTTTAACTGAATGTATAACAACTCGATTAGAGGTCAAACTAGAGATTTGTTGAATAAATGGTATTTTAGAACACAATAATGCTATTAGAGAAGTGGGCCTAACTGAGGCCCCCACCAGAATTGTCCAAACAGGGGGATTAATGTCATTATTTAACCAGAACCTCAGTGCTCTTGTATTGGCTGCCCAGTAATATTACATGAAATTTGGAAGTGCCATCCCTCCTTTTGCACGAGGTCTCTGCAGTATACTTCTTTTAATTCTTGTTTTTTTTTTTGTTCCAAATAAAGGTTGAAATCTTATTATTTAATTTAAAAAAAGAAATATTTTGTTAAGAATAACGGAAGGCACTGAAAAATATACAAAAACTTGGGCAATACACTCATTTTAATTGTATTAATTCTTCCACCCAATGAGAGATGGAGGTGGTCCCAACGCTCAAGATCTTGTTTTAGATTGGATAAAAGAGGTGGATAATTGGCTCTGAACATTCTTTATGATCATGCGTATCCCAAATCCCAAGGTATTAAAATTTTTTAAGGCTAATTTTAAAGGGAATTGAGCTTAAAGATGACAGACTGATTCCATCACCAACAGGCATTATTTCACTTTTCTGGATATTAACTTTATAACCAGATATTTTGCCAAACTCTGTAAGTAGAGTCACTAACTTAGGTAAGTTTGTCAGGGGTTGTGACAAGTATAATAAAATGTCGTCTGCATAAGGCGAAACCTTATGTTCCAATCCTGCCCGTTGAATACCCTGGATATCGGCTTTTTGTCTCAAAGTTAAAGCAATTGGTTTCATTGCAAATATAAGTGGAGACAGAGGGCATCCCTGCCTCGTGCCGCATTGAAACTCAAAATAAGCAGATATTCTGTTATTAGTATGCACAGCAGCTAATGGAGACGTGTATAAAAGTTTTATCCATGATATAAGCTTACTACCAAATCCAAACCTCTTCAGAGTATTAAAAAGATAACCCACATGGTAAAATGCCTTTTCTGCATCCAATGAGAGAACTACCTCCGGTGGAGAGGGGCCATAAACCTGTTTTCTTAAGTAGTTTTTTTGTGTTTGATTTAAGTACGGAACCCACCCGAAAGTTAGTAATATCGCCTGACAATGCAGAAATAAAAAAAATGGACATGCATCGACTCGTTTGTCTTTCTCATCACTGCATGGGCATGAATTAACGGGCTGTTACGCTGCTGCGAGCAACGCCAAAAAAAGCGGAGAGTCTAACACAGGGTAAGTAGCGTACTGAGAGAGATACGAACGCGATGTGTTTACTAATGTATTTACATGACTTCTTAATCATTGACAGACACCGTTATTAACCATCTAGCGTTACAAAGGTAAGCATAATATAGTTTTCCGACTATGTACACAGTTTGCAACTAGACAATCACCTTAATGCATTGTTTATTATAAACGTGCGATTAGGAATTATATAGAGACGGATGTACATAGAGAAGACAACATAACCATGTTCTATGAGAGTGTAAGTTACATTACACTCCGCATTCATCGTGATTATTAGAAAAGGCGATCTGCAAAGATTCATAGAAAAAGAAATCACACTCACCGAGCCTGGTGAAGATGAAGCAGGAACACGAAGCGTTAGTACAGATCCATTTTTTAGGAGCTGCTTTCTAGCAAAACCTGCTTTTTATTGACCCTCGTTTATAAAGCAGTCTGGTGAAAAATGATTAGCGCAAACATGAACGCATTTAGGTAGATCGCCGGGGACGTTAGCTTCAAAGAACAAAATTCAGCAACTGCGTCCTCAGTGGCTCAGATGTCGGTAGTGAATGACGACTGCTGTGTTTGCTATTACACCCAACATCTGTACACCACGCTCGCTTAGGCAACATTTTGCTCCAGCGTTGAAAAACAGTGGCCGACAGCTTCTTCTCACTCGGGGTGGGTCTTTGCTAAAACACTAGTGTCAATCAACTATAGTAGGAGCGGCCTCTGTTGGTGTGGCGTCACATCAACAGGCATTTGAGATTGGCCTGATTTCAGAAGGGGCATCCTATTTTAATAAATAATAGGAAAATCACTGGGCGGCTCTTTATCATTGTAGAGTGGTTGTGTACACACTCTCCTAACACACATTTCAGTCCAAACAGCTTGAAAAAGTGCATGTAGGACCGTATGACCCCTTAAAGAAGGGAGATTGGACGGAATGAGCTAAATCTTAAGAGTGTTCTTGTCTTTTTTAGGGATTATTGAGATAACTGCCTGACGCATGGTTGGTGGTAGGGATTTTACTAAAAGTGACTTCAAAAACTGAAAAAGTAAAGGAGAAAGCTGCTCTGAAATTTTTTTAAAGAAATCTGTTGGGAACCATCCGGTACCGGTGATTTGCCACTCTGCATAGATCTAATTGCTAAGGCTATTTCTTTCACCGTGAGATTTTCTTCCAATTCAGCAACCGTCACTGGATCTATAGAAGGGATATGTATATTATTAAAACAGTCCTCCAGGGAAAGTAGATCGACACATGAATGGGAAGTATATAGTGACTGATAATAATTTTGGAAACATGCATTAATTTTAAGGCTATCAGTATTTTTTAAGCCTTGTTCATTGTTAATTACAGGGATGGACTGATTGGCAGTCCTTTGTCTTAGCTGATCGCCCAGCCTTGTCCCTATGCTCATAGGACATATGTCTTAATTTAGAAATAAGATATTCAGCCTCTGCAAAAGTATACGCATTTTCATTGTGTCTGCAAAGGGTATATAACTATATAATCTATCTAGCTCCAGTATCTCATCAGCCAGTTTTTTAAGGCGTGCAGTGTCATTTTTATTTTTCCTTGCGCAATATGAAATTATCTGGCCTTGTAAATATGCCTTTAGTGACTCCCATATAGTTGAAAAGGACATCCCTGTTGATTGGTTGATCTCAAAGAATAATGTAATCTCAGAGGAAATGAATTCGGTAAAAGCTTCCTCTGATGGAAGCAAGGAGTTGAACCTCCAGGGACAGTAGCAGTAGTATCATCATCAACTTTATTTATAAAGCACTTTAAAACAGCCACAGCTGACACAAAGTGCTGTACATTAAAAACTAAAACAATCTACATTTATAAATAAAAGAAACTAAGTCTCACTGGGGCCAAAAGTCAAAGAATAAAAATGGGTTTTAAGACGTATTTTAAAAATTGACAGTGAAGATGCAGTTCTAACATGCAGAGGCAGGTTGTTCCACAGTTTGGGCGCCACGATGGCGAAAGGCCTATCCCCTCTGAGTTTCCTCCTGGATCTCGGTACTTCCAGGAGAAGCTGATCAGCTGACCTAAGAGACCGACAGGGTGTTTAGGGGTGAAGAAGCTCAGATAAGTAAGGCAGGGCCAGATTTTGAAGGCATTTAAAAACAAACATAAGAATTTTAAAATCCACTCTATAAGACATAGGCAGCCAGTGCAGTGAAGCCAGCACAAGGGTTATATGCTCTCCATGCGGGTTCCTGTTAACATTCTCGCAGCGGCATTTTGAACCATCTGCAGACGTGAGAGTAACGATTGACTAACCCCCACATAAAGTGAGTTACAATAGTCCAAACGGGAAATAATAAAAGCATGGAACACTGATTCAAAATGCTGCCTAGAAAGAAAAGATTTCACTCTTGCCAGTCGCCTTAACTGATAAAAACTGGACTTCACCACCACACTAACCTGGCTGTCCAATTTAAAATCACTGTCCAACTTAAAACCAAGGTCATTTACAACAGGTTTGAAATATACTTCCAAGGGTCCCAAATGAACAGAGGTTGGTTCACAGGGACCGCTGGGTCCAAACACCAAAACCTCTGTTTTCTGTTCATTAAACTTTAAAAAGTTTAAAGCCAACTAAGCTTTTATATCATCTAGGCATGTCAGGAGATGTTTTATGGAGATCCCATCCTTCTGCTTCAGTGGGAAATAGATTTGGCAATCATCAGCATAACAATGAAAGTGGATCCCATGCTTTTTAAGGATGGAGCCCAAAGGAAATAAATACAATAAAAATAACAGTGGCCCTAAAATAGAGCCCTGTGGTACGCCACATGGCAAAGAAGCAGAAGGTGATTCGAAGCCGGAAAAACTAACAGAAAAAGATCTATCTGTCAAATAGGATTTAAACCAACTTAAAGTGCCGTGCCACCAATACCCGCTAGATCACTTAAGCGGGATATTAAAATATTGTGATCCACTGTGTCAAAAGCAGCTGTTAAGTGGTTACCAACAACAACGTGGTTACCAGAATCGCATGCCAGCAGGATGTCATTAATGACTCTTAATAGAGCAGATTTAGTACTAAACTGCAGGCTTAATATGACTAACCACATCCCATAAGGTGGCGAGAGTCACAGGTTCAAACTGAGTAAAAACAGAGGAATCAGTTTTAGGAGCTGTGATAAGAGCCCTGGTGGCGACAGCCTTTTCAATAAAAAAGCTCAGAAAATTATTACACATATCAGATGAATCTTTACAACAGACATTTGATGATGTATTAAGAACAGAGTCAATGGTCTTAAATAACACACGAGGATTATGGCTGTTGGAAGAGATAATATTTGCAAAGTATTCCCTTTTTGACTCTTTAACAGTGTTCTGGTAGCGGTGCCAGCAGTCTTTTAGAATTTGAAATGACACTTGCAGTTTATCCTTTTTCCATCTGTGTTCTGCTCCGTGACATTTTCTCTTAACAGCACGAGTATGGTCATTAAACCAAGGCTGCCTGGTTTTTAATGGAGCCACAAAGTCCATGATAGTTTGAAAATTAGAATCAAACCAGCAATGTAGCTCTTCTGCTCCAAAGGCATCAGAAGGAGCACAGAGCTGATTAAATGCAGCAGAAAACTGTATGGCAGTGGAAGGGTTAATAACCCGGAATCGCCGAGTGACAGCACAAGATTTAACTGCAGTTTGTGAAAAACCAACATTAAATAACACAGGCATATGATCTGAGAGTACAAAGTAAGAGATCTCCAGATTAGTGATAGGCAAACCAAATGAAAGAACAAGGTCTAATGTGTGTCCGTGCTCATGTGTAGGGCCAGACACGGACTGCACCAGCCTAAAAGAGTCAATGAGGTTTAAGAAGTCCTTTACCAGTGGTTTATCTGGACAAGACACATGTATATTAAAATCCCCAGTAATAAAAACATGATCATATTTGGGGATTATGTCCTTATTGTATTTCGGGGAACGATAAATGACAGCACAAAAAAAACGGATTCGTGCGACCCATCTCAATCAAGGAAAGTTCAAAACTTGAAAAGGAGGGCTGTAAAAAGCACTGCTCACATTTATACTCCTTTTTATAAATAGTCGCTATACCTCCACCTCTGCCTGATGTCCGTGGCGAGTTAAAATAACAACAATCCACAGGTAAACGATCAGATAAAACACTGGTCTCACCTTCGCTCACCCATGTCTCAGTCACACACAAAAAAATCCAGGTCACAGGTGCTGAAAAAATCCCGGAGAACAAACGTTTTGTTCAAAATTGATCTGGCGTTCACTAGGCCAAACCTGACAGGATTTTGAGATGAAGCAGGGGTACGAGCAACCTGGCGCAACGGCCTCAAGCTTTGATGTTCTCGGCAGAGGTTTAGCCGAGGGGGGCACGGGCATCGAGGCCGAAGAGCGTCACCAAAGCCGGCCATGGGTACCAGGCAGGTATCAACCGGCATCTTCTCGCCCTCTCATGGGATTGTGTATTGGGGATACGCATTCTCATAATTAGGGGACCATAATCAGATATAACTATAGCTCCATAATGACATTTGGTAATAAAAGGAAGAAGTCTTTTGTCTAGGAAAAAAGTATCTATACAGGAAAAGGTTTTATGAACAGAAGAAAAGAAGGAATATTCTCTGGAAGTAGGGTTACGAAACCGCCGAACATCAGCTACTGTATACCATATGATTTAAGAAAAATTTAATTTAAAGTGCTGATTTAGAGATGGGAGCTTTTTTGGATGAGCTAGGGTCTAAAATGGGACAGAGTACACAATTTGTGTCACCACCAAGAATAAGGTAGTGTGATGATATATCTGGTAACCGAGAGAAAATATTTAAAAAGAATGCAGGGTTATCCCAGTTTGGTGCATAAATATTGGCCAGGATGACTGGGAGGAAATAAAGCTGGCCCACCACAATAACATATCGCCCCAAGGAATCAGCCCCTACTCAAGTCATAGTGAATGGCGTATTTTTCTTGATGAGTATGGCCACACCTCTAGCTTTTGAATGGAAATTGGAATGATATATCTATTCCACCCAAATCCCTCTGAGCCGGAAATGATTTGTTGTACTTATATGAGTTTCCTGAAGAAATGCGATGTCCGCATCAAGTTATTTTAAATGTGCAAATACCTTTATACGTTTCATTGGATGGTTAAATGGCTTAACATTCCAGCTCACGAAAATTAACTAAACAGCCATCCAGCCCTTTGGAAGTTTGGATAGCTGTCATCTTAAGGGGAAGTATTTATATATATGAAATCCAAAAGCAACTTAAAGTGAGTGAAAATTAACATGGACATCTGACAGAATAAGTCTGGTAGAAACCCCCCCCGGCTAAAACAAATACTTTACATGCACTATAACTGTTTTGCTAAATAATAAGCAAACTAGAAATAAATACTCAACTATAAATTACATTAAAGACTTTATTTAAAAATGAATAAAATACATGTATGTATTGGTGGTGCAAGAAGGCAGAGCATCAAGGGTCCGTCCTCTCCACGACACTCTACAACAGGGGAGAAATAAAGACATATAAGTGTCTAGTAAAAAGGCTTCATGGTGTGACTATGCTGCTCCATGGCATCTTTGTAATATACATCCACATATGAATTTATAAGCAAGTTAATATCACTTCATGATGTTTAACATCATTTGACATTAGCTTGACACACGCAGGCAGACAGGCACGCACACAAAATTTCATAGAATGCAAGCTTTTAGTAATGCTGTGTATTAAAACCAATTATTTGGTTTTGCTATTAAGGATTGCTGCAAAATTTGGCCCCATCTCCACCATTCGTTAACACACACATCATGTCCATGAAGAGAAATGTGTCCCTGTCCCCTGATTAAGATGTGCTCAGTGGTGTTCTTGAAAAGAGAGTTAAATACTTCTGAGCACTCACCTTCTGTTCAGGAATTAAAGCTGGTGTAGAAATCAGCTGATACACTGGCAGTTGATGATTTACACACAGTTCGCTGTGAGAAGAAAAACACACAATCATACATATATTTAATATATTTTATCGCGCTCCGTAGAACTTCACTGGTTTGCGCATAACCCTCTGCTGACGAGCCTTCTCCTAAATGCGCGCTCACTGTGCCGTTTTCACGGGTGTGGGGCTAAAAAAAACGTATGCTGATGGGGGAACCAACTTCGACACAGCACCGAAAAGGTTCTGTGTTCAGTTGCGTTTTGACCTCACTCCCATTGTACTTTGCGCATTAGCTTTAGCTTTTAGCTTGCAAAATACGGGAGAAAGAGAGTTCTCACATGGGAAAAAGCACACATTTACAAGGGAAAAAGCACACATTTAAAAGGGAAAAAGCACACATTTTCAAGGAAAAAAAAACACATTTATATGGGAAAAAGCACACATTTTCAAGGAAAAAAAACACATTTATAAGGGAAAAAACATACACATATACAGGAAAGATTATTTGCCCTTCTGGGCCACCGTATAAAAGGCATAAAAGCGGTATAAATGAGTGAGAGTGAGTGAAAAACTCCACTCTATTGTTGGTTATTTTCCTGCAACAGCACGTCCCCGTCAGATATGCCCCTGTCAGCTTTTACTCTGACTGATGATGCAATCATTTGAATCAATTGCCACAAATGTTAGTTAAAACATTAATACTGTTCAGGGCCCGGTTTCCTGAAAGCTTCTTATCGCTAGGTAGTTATTTAGTTGTACTGTACCTTAACCTCTCTCTTAACGTTATGGCGCGATTCCCGAAACGTTCGTACTCTAAACATATCTTAGGTAAGTCAAAAGTTCTGAAGGTTGGTCAGTCTTTATAAATCAGCGGTGTATGGAAGCACATTATGGCACCTTATCAAAGTTGTATTAATGATGGAATATACTGTAGGCCTGTTTAAGAATTTTATTTGATATTAGAACTAATTGAGTGACTTTTAATTAGCCTATTTCATAATGTGACTAATGCATTAAGATTGGCAATATATATTGAACACAAACAATTTGGCAGCAATACAGCTTGGTGTTGTGCTAAACTGAAGATAACGCCGTCCGTGGAGCCGTGTGGTTCATGTAAATTTTTTCTATAGGCAAAACCTCAGCCCTTTTTATATTTTGCCTGAGGTGGCTATTTTAAAAAAAGTTTCGCCTACCCAGGCAACAAAATATGGAGCTTCTTGACCTGCTCAGACCTGCGCTTGCCAGGCCAACGTGTCATACTTACACTCCACTTCCCGATGGCCAGCTGCTAGCTGCTTTTTGTTTAAAATATTTTTCATTGATCATTAGCCATCATTCATGACTGAATGGACTTTTCTTTTGACTCATTTTATGATGAAATTCGATTTAGTTTTAAACCAAGCATACATTTGTTTTTCTGAGTGATTGTAATGCTTAATACACCTATCTCACCTATGTGGTTTGACTCGCTGTAAGATGAGGTTTTATTCCCCTATCTCACCTATGTGGTTTCTCATGGTGGCCGTAAGTAAGGTTGATCATGATTCACTGCGAGTTTTTGCGCTGGGAGTACGTTCCCATCTTTCCGCACGAAAAATTAAACGTGTAATTTTTTTGGCAGACATCGCGGAAGCTTGCATACTTTACGGAACTTTACGGAAAGTCAGCGGAACGTCGGCAGGCAATCGCATCTCACCAAGAGTCAAACCGCATAGGTGAGATAAGGGTATTAAGCACGTGAGCCCCCTCGAGTGACCGCCCGGCGTTCTGTGAAGTTCTGCAAGGTCCTCGAGCTTCCACATTTTAAACATGTTTAATTATTTGTGTGGAAAAATGGAAACTATCATAAACTAACCCGGGATGATCAGAAGACTAAGCGATTAGCGGTTAGCCCTTTGTAGCAGGGATGGTAAACCCAAACGCGGAAACAAGCGAGTAGGCAGGATAACCACACTATTAACACACTCGAATCAGAAAGTAAACCCAAGAAAGTGAGTACTCACGAAATGGCAGATGAGCAACCTGAACCGACATGGGCGAACTTAATGACTGAGTGATGTGAAGCGCCATCTTCTCTCCTTTTATGCTTCCTGGGTCACGACCTTACTACTTCCGGGTCCTAGTGCCGGTCGCGCCACCAGTGTGCATGACAGTACCCCCCTGTCCAGGACTGACTCCCGACGGTCCTGGGTTCGAGGATACCCGATGATGGTAGTCTCGAATCAGTTTGGGGTCGAAAATAAACCGGGCCGGAATCCAAGACCGGAGCGCCGAAGGCAGCTGGAGCCGGTAGGTGACAGGATTTATCCGGTGAGTGATGTGATATAGGCCGATGAATCTAGGTGAAAGTTTTCTTAACTCGGTGTAAAGGTGAAGATTTTTAGTTGAAAGCCATACCTTGTCACCTACGTGGTACAATTGCCCCGGAGGGTGTCTACGGCGGTGTTGGGTAGTGTAGCGGGCGTTGGCCTGGTTTCATAACTGTTGACACCTGCGGACCAACTGTTGGGCTGACGGTACGTCAACCTCCAGTTCTTGGTGGTTGAACATCAAAGGTTGGAAACTGTGGCATACCCCAAATGGGCTTAGCCTTGTAGCAGAGGAGATGTGGAGGTTGTGTAAAAGTTCTTCCCAAATGAAGTAGCGAGCCCAGGAGCGCTGACGTTCTGCTACGAAACATCTGATAGCGCTCCAGTTGTTGTTTGGTCGGCTCCATCTGACTGTTAGTCTGAAAGTGGTATCCAGATTACAAGCTGCAGGTGGAGTCGATCAGACGGCAGAAGGCCTTCCAGAACCTGGGAGTGAACTGGGGCGCTCTGTCCGAGACGATGTCCTTTGGGAACCCATGCAAAATCAGCTCGGCTGTTTGTTTAGCTGACGGGAGTCCGGAAAGGGCCACCAAATGCACAGCTTTGGAGAATCGATCCACAATGGTTAGTATGGTGTTCTTTCCCTCTGAGGCCGGCAGGCCCATGATGAAGTCAAGGGCAATGTGCGTCCAAGGCCGGCGAGGACCGGGGAGCGTTTGGAGTTCCCTGGGTGTTGGTTGGTTCATATCCTTGGCTTCTATTTCCCAACGGAGTGGGGCGATGATCTTAGAAGGAGGGAGAACAGGCGCGGGGTCCACCCGCATGTTGTCGGGAGAGGGCGTCGGCCTTGGTGTTCTTGGACCCTGGGCGGTAAAGACAGATGGAAATTGTAGTGTTCGAAGAACAATGGCCACCGCGCCTGTCTTGGGTTAAGCTGTCTAAGGTTTCGGATGATGATGAGGTTTTGGTGATCGGTCCAGACGATAAATGGTTCTCTGGCGTCCTGGAACCAGTGTTGCCATTCTTCCAACACCAACTTTATGGTCAGCAGCTCGCGGTCCCCTACCCCGTATCGCTGCTAAGTGGGGTCAAATTTTTTTGAGAAGAAACTACAAGGGTGAAGTATCTGGTCTGGACCTCGTTGGGAGAGGACAGCCCCGGCGCCCACATCCGAAGCGTCCACCTTTACAACGAACGGTTTATTTGCATCTGGGTGGAGGAGAATGGGTGCAGTGGTAAATGGACAGCAAAGTTCATGGAAGGTGGAGATGGCAGAGGAGTTGAGGTTGAAGTGGTGAGATGATGGGCGGGTCAGAGTGATTAAGGGGGCTGCAACCGTACTGTAGTCCCAAATAAAGCGACGATAGAAGTTTGCAAATCCGAGAAACCGTTGAAGTTGCTTGAGAGTCTTGGGTAGGGGCCATTGACGCACAGCTTCTAGCTTCTGCAGGTCCATGGCCACACCCTGGGGCGAGATGACAAAACCCAGGAACGTGGTGGAGTGCTTGTGAAAAGCACACTTCCAACTTACAGTACAGTTGGTGGGTGATCAATCTCTTAAGGACCGATCTGATGTGTTATGTGTGTTCTTTGATGGTGCGTGGGTAGATGAGGATATCGTCGAGGTAGACGAATACCCATCGGCCTAACATGTCTCTGAGAACGTCATTTATGAATTGTTGGAAAGCAGCTGGTGCATTGCAGAGTCCAAAAGGGATAACTAAACTTTCATACTATCCCGTGGGGGGTGATGAAGGCCGTCTTCCACTTATCACCCTCTCTGATACGCCCCAAGTTGTAGGTGCCCCGAAGGTCCAACTTTGTAAAAATGGTGGCACCAGAGAGAGCGTCCAGGGCTAAGTTGGTAAGAGGCAAAGGATGTCGTTTTTTAATAGTAAGATTGTTAAACCCACGATAATCGACACATGGACGTAGGTCGCCGCCTTTTTTCTTAACAAAGAAGAATCCCGCAGCGGCAGACGATGAGGAGGGCCGGATGGTGCCTTGGCGGAGAGCGGAGGACACATACTCCTCCATCGCCTGTGTCTCAGAGGCGGATAGAGAGTAGAGATGGCCGCTGGGAGGGACAGAACTCCGATCTTAAGATCTATCGCCAGGTTGTAAGGGCGATGAGGAGGTAGGTGGGTGGCGGGTCTCTTACAGAAAGCTTCAGCCAGGTCCTGATAGGCTTCCTCTCTCGTCTGATGGCTTCAGATGAGAGAGGAGGCGCTGGTCGATTCGGAGGGCGAGCTGGATCAGCCCCTCCAGGGTGGCGGGGAGCACTTGTCCGGCGAGTTCATCCTTAATCCAAGAAGCCAGTCCCTCGTACAGTAGTAGGATGTCTGGAGCACGGCTTCCCCCCAGGAGGTTTGCACTGCAAGAGTGGTATATGGGTGGTATAGCTTTGTGTCGGTCTCCACCTCGCCCGCAGAATGTTCAAAAGTATGCTTTAGCTGTCGTGTGAATCGTTATATAAATGAATGGGCGGTGTCTGACTCGGAGCGAAGGACTGCCGTGGCCCACTCTGCTGCCTGCCCTGATAGCAACGAAACGAGGAGCGCAAATACTACTTCCGGGTCCTAGTGCCGGTCGCGCAGCGAGTGTGCATGACAGAAACGTCATCAAAACACAAAAACTCGCGCTGAATCGTGATGAACTGTGCTTATGGCCACCACGCGAAACCACATGGGTAAGAAAGGGGATTAAACAACTACTCTGTTATCTCATCGTATTCATTCCATAAGTGCACTATACAACCCCAACCACTGACATGCTTCACATTGTTTCCGAAGCTGGCAGAGAGTGTTGTCAGCTGTTTGTCAATCAACTATGATTGCATACCCGGTTCGTTTCACCGACACTACAGGTTACATGAAAATATTAACGACAGTTTGGTGATTTAATTTATTTATTAATTGAGTTAATTTTCAGTTACTGCAGTGGCGGACTGGCCACCTGGAGCACCGGGAGTTTTCCTGGTGGGCCGGCCCAGTCAGTGCGCAAATATATAAAAAAATTAACGGAAACCATAATATTGTATCTCTTTTCTGCGCAGATGTATAAGTGTGAATCGTTGTTAATAGCGCGAGTGCCGCCGACAAAGTGCACGTGTTTGTGTGCACTCCCTCCCTCCCTTCCTCCCTATTAATTAGTTTGGTCTACTGCATAGGTGCCCTGAACACACCCCCTTTCACTTCTAATTTACAGAGGAAGAGATATTGATCCTTTCGCGACACAAACAAATTTCTCTGAGTAAATAATTAATAATTCTTTCAATGGATGAAAAGGGAAAAAAAAGAAAAAGGTGGAGCTGAAAAGTTACGCAAAAAGAAGAAAAAAGCTTTGGAAGCAGATGCTGTAGGAATCTCTGTAGTAGGAATTAAGGGTACAGCCCTCTCCTGACTCAGATCCTATCTGACCCATCGTTATCAGTATGTGGACTTAAATGGTGATTATTCTGCATGTTCTCTAGTGGAGTTTGGCGTTCCGCAGGGTTCAGTTTTAGGTCCACTGCTTTTTTCCCTTTACATGCTTCCTCTGGGCAACATAATCCGTAAGCATGGTATTAGTTTCCATTGTTATGCTGACGATACACAGTTATATGTCTCAGCAAAACCTGATGAGAAAAAACAGCTTACTAAAATTGAGCAATGTGTGCAGGACATAAGAAATTGGATGCTAATTAACCTACTTCTGCTTAATCCGGATAAGACAGAAGTTCTAGTCATTTGACCGCATACAGCTAGGAGTAAAATTTTAAATCACACCATAACTTTAGATGGCCTTTCTGTTCCATCAAATGCAACAGTGAAAGACCTTGGTGTGATTATTGATTCCAGCCTTTCATTTCAAGCTCATGTAGATAATATTACCAGGATAGCATTCTTTCACCTCAGAAATATTGCCAGGATAAGAAATTTATTGTTGCTAAACGATGCAGAAAAACTAGTTCATGCTTTTATCACCTTTAGGTTGGACTATTGTAATGCCTTACTGTCTGGTTGTTCAGCTAGATGCATAAATAAGCTTCAGCTAGTCCAGAATGCAGCAGCGAGAGTCCTCACTAGAGCCAGAAGATATGAGCACATCACCCCTATCTTATCGTCACTGCATTGGCTCCCCGTGAAATTTCGCATTGATTTTAAAATACTACTCTTGACATATAAAGCATTAAATGGTCTCACGCCGCAGTACCTGAGCGAACTGCTAGTGTCTTACGAACCGCCACGCCTACTTCGATCAAAGGATGCAGGCTGCTTGTCAGTACCGCGTATAATGAAAAATACAGCTGGGGGCAGAGCTTTTTCTTACAAAGCCCCAAAATTATGGAATAGTCTACCAAATAGTGTTCGGGACTCAGACACAGTCTCAGTGTTTAAGTCCAGGCTAAAAACCTATTTATTTAGCCAAGCATTTTTATAAATAGATTTGCCATAGGTAAAGGAGCAGATCTGGGGGACTCATGGATGTAGAGTATTATGGTGAACTGGTATGTTTGGATGCTGTCTTCCTCACTGTCATTGATCACTCAGGTTTGCTGACGGTGAGGTGATTGTTTGCTTTACATCTCAGGAGGCCCTCATGTTTGTGTTTCCTTCTGGCTTTCCCTTTTAGTTATGCTGTCATAGTTAGTCCTGCCGGAGTCTCTGCTTGCACTCTACAGTTAATATACATTTTAATTATACATTGTGTGACTGTGACCATACCTAACTGCTATCTCTCCTTTTCTTCTCTTTCCCCCCTCATACAAACTTAAATAATTCTTCTGATTGTGTAAAGCTGCTTTGCGGCAATGAAAATTGCTAAAAGCGCTATACAAATAAAATTGAATTGAATTGAATTGAATGCTGTCAAATGCTTCTGATTAACAATTTAATTTTTTGGTGTGAAGGGAAATTTCAGTTTTGTGGTCAAGAATAAAGAGGCTGCTTCCAGCAGCAGGGTCAGTGATGACCAACACCTCTCCCATTCTCCACCCGAGCCGAATGAAAAGCATGCCAATCAAACTGAACAGGTAAACTGAAATAAAATCAGTACCAGCATAAGCTCGCGATAGCAAGCTAGTTACTCATTTTAGTTATTATGGTAGTCAATATTAGATGAATTACATTGTTTTATTTTAAAAATAGATTCCTTGTCGTATATTTATCTTTTACTTGATAATGGCAATTTTACTGACACTCTAATTTTATTTGTTTGTTTAAGAGGAGAGAAATGTGAATTTTCTATTAACAATTGTGGATTTCATACCTATGATGACCATTGGAGATAAAACCAACACATCCTATTTAATATTTTATAAATATGAATATTATTTGCTTTTTGGGATTTTAGGGCTAGCTAACACTGTTCTGTTCCAACTCATAAATTATCCTATATATTTTTTTTACTGCACCTATATAAAATAAAATTGCAAACAGCATTCTTATTCTTCTTATTCTTATTCATTTATTCAGAGTCAGGAAGATAGATTGAGCCAGAGTCAGGAAGCCACCACCAGCTTTAAATAACACTGCTGTTTTTCTTCGAGAATCATACCAGAGAATAAGCATCTGGGAGAATGGAGGCAAAGACCCCAAACACAAACACCTTGCCTCCATTGGAGAAACAAGGTGGTGGTCGAAAGACAGCATGTTGAGGAAGGTATTTGGAGATTTTGGTAATCCAGGCAATGCCTTGTACAGTATGTTGCTCTTCTCTTCACACTTTCAGCCATAAAAGATCAGTCAAATTTCAACACAAATGCATGGGTAAGAGCACAAGGCTTCATTGAAGGTCTTCTAAAGTATGAGACCATCCTCACAGCCCAGATCTTTGGAAGGATATTTGATGTAACCTCCCCAGTGTCTAAATATCTGCAGACAAGTGGCATTGATATCCTTGCTGCTCATCATATGATTTTCTCCTCAAAGGACCAGCTGAAAAAAATGGCATGAGATTTTGATAGTGTTAAAGCAGCTGCAGACACATTTGTTCAGTGGGCCAACAGGAAGACACTGGAGCGGAACAGACCTAGAATTGCAGGAGACACTGCCTCCAAAAAGGATACAGAGAAAGAAAACTATGCCTGGACAGATGGCTCAACGTGAACCTTTTTCTGATGCAGAGAGTGCATACAAAATTGAGGTCCATAATATGATTATGGATACAGTAATTGAAAGCCTACATCAGCGGTTTCTGAGTAATGGGACTTTATATGCTGACATACAAGTAATAATATTGTAGGCTCTTCTAGACCCTAAAAACTTTGACAGATTATGGGCAACAACAGTGATTTCTCACAGACTGCACTTCAAGAACTAAGCAAGTGCTTGCTTAAGTTTGACAGTAAAGCTACAGTGACCAATAAAAAAATTGAGCTCTCAAGTCTGGCTAAACAGTGGCCTAGCATGAAAAGATCAACATTCAATGAATACGCTATCAGGACGATGGGATGGAGATTGTAAACAAGAGCTGCTCATCTTGCAAGAACTGTCCACTTACTGTATTCTTTGTCAATACAACTTTTCGACCAAAGCTTACCTCATTTTGGGACATACTTACAAGTTCTAACTTACACTCTCAGTCACCCAGGTAGCTTGCGAACTAAGCTTGTCCACTGTTAAATTCATAAAGAGTAGGCTCAGGAGCTCTCTCACACAACAGCATCTAGAAGCTTTCATGCTCATGGCTTCAGAAAGAGAAGTTTTAATGGCCTTGGATAGTGATCAGATAATAGATGGCATTGCTAAGAGAAGTGAGCAACTATGGAAATGGTGATGTTGGTTGGGAGGGGACAGGGCGCGGAGTACAGTTCACTTTTCCCAGATGAAGTGGACAAGGAGGGACTGGGGCAAATTATGTCAGTGACACCTGACTTTCTTAAAAATAACGCACATTTTATTCAAAATATTATAAACACAGACCAATAATTTGCACTTTTTTCATTTTATTAATTGTGTGAAATGGCTAATTAAAATAGGTAATAAAAACACTTATGATATGGGGGTGAATTGGTTTAGTCTTGACTTCTGGTTGGGAGTGACAGCGTTGGGGGATAGGTAATCTGTTGATTGTCAAATCATCAATTACAAAGTAAACACAGCGATGGAGAGAAAAAGACCAAAGCTGTCAGGTGCTCGGTTTAGGAAAAAAAAAAAGAAGATGAGGAGAAATGGCCAAAAGATAAAGGTATGCAACAATGTTCTCTCTGTATGATTATGGTATTCATGTCATTATGTTAATTAGTGGTATAATGTTAACTCTTAGGTTTGCTAGCCTTCTTGCTTATGATGCTTGCTATGCTTACCTTGCTAAAAAAACACAATAAAAGCCTAATATACAAACCATCACAGAAATTTTAATGGTTTCTATTAAATACCATTATGAACCATTAACTTTTTCCAGTGCAATTATTACAAAATTTCTTATTGTAGTGTGTTTTGGGCACTTTTCCAATAGGATTTACCATCTCACCCACCGACAGATTAATTCTAAATCTAATTAAATTTAACCACAAAATTATGCTTTGCAACAAAACTGTTGCAAGTGCAGTTATTTTTTCCATTATTTATGTTATGTTGGCTATAGCCAATATATTTAAAATATATTTACAGTATACTGTAAATAGCCTGTGTAATTTACATATGTGTAGATAGTTTAAAAGTCATTTTCAAAAAAAGAATTTAATTTTCTTTAGTGTGATTTATTCTATATTTATTCTATATTTTATTTGTATATTATTCTTATTAATAATAATAATAATAATAATTATTATTATTATTATTAATATAATATTTGTTTGTACAGAGTATATTTATGAGTAGTTTATTTTTTGCAAAAATTGGTCTGTTACAGAACGACATGTACATGTAGTATTACTACAATAAAACTTGTGGTGTTTTTTTTTTTTTTGGGGGGGGGGGGGGAGTCCAGGAAGTCCAGGAAGTCCAGGGCCATTTTTGGTCCCAGTCTGCCCCTGAGTTACTGCATTAACTATAATTCACCTTGCTCTGCATGCGTCCGTGTCTGAAGATGAAGACGATGACTGCACGTCCGTTATGTCGGGAGATGTTGCGCTTGTGTCGGATGCAGTTCTCGTCCACGTCGGAGTGATTATTACGTTTTCCTTTAGCATCTTTAGAGACAGTGAAAGATTTGATCTCCCCGTTACCCAGGTTTGCGTTTTTGTCTTTTCTAATGTGCACCTCGGAATGAAACATGTTCATGATAAACTCCTGGAAAAGGCTGCAGTTGTTTTCTCCATCCGTGTCTCCAAATAAATAAATATTGCCCTTTTCACCGATCTGCTTCAACATCCGATCAAATTCTTACTCCTCCTCTTCCTTGGATATAGAGTCCATGAAGTGACACTCGGAAGCCATGTTTCGTTTTAATTTAGGCTATGATTATTATACTTTTTTCTGGATAAAAACATGTTAAAAGCATAAATTACTTAGAGGTGACCCGATGTATACGCACCAGGCATTGCGAGCCACGCTGTGGAAATCAAGCCGGAAACAGGAATCACTCAAATCACGCCGACTTCAGCAATGGGAGGAGCCAAGGAAATTAGTATGTACTGTAAAATAAGATGTGTGAAACAATACGGTTACCCCTGTGTATACTGTGTCTTTCTGAAGTAAAAAAACATGTAGATACATTCCTTAAAAATGTCTACAAATGTATCAGGACTCATATTTTGTCACATCATAATAATATTGTGGCATGGGCGGAGCGGCGGCTAACCACCTTCATGCATTGCGGGGGGTTTTCAACCGACTTCGCCGGCTGGTCCCCAGCGGAAACCGTTGTCCGAGTAGCACTCTCGCTGGAGGGCGACGCGCTTCGGGCCGTTGAGCGGAAGAACTGGGCAATGCTACAGGAGTCGCTCTACTTCGTTCGCACCGTTACTGGGAGCTACGTGAAGGTTCGGGCCTGTCGCACAGTCCGAGTCAAAATAGGTGAGCGGATGCACTCTCATAAATTTTTGTCGCGCCAGGTAAACATCCGGTAGCAGACCGGGCTGTAAACCTACACGCAAATGCCGACACTTTCTCCCGACGGCCGGGCAGCAAAGCGCTTGGTAGGTACTGTGAGCGTGTTAAAGAGCGCGGTTGCAACGTAGAACCCTCGACTTCGAACATTCTCCCCGTGCAGTCCTCCAGGCTTTCCGGCGGTGATCAGTCGTCTGAGCCGGCGTGCAGCCGAGTTACTGCGTCACCTGGAGCATCACCTGTAGTCGCTTCGCCTGTGTCACAGCTGGACCGTGATCAGCTTATTGCTGAGCAGGGGAAGGATCTGGTTCTGCATATGGTGCTAGGTTGGGTTAAAGCAGGCGTGAGACCGGATTACACTGCAGACGCTCACCTAGGGAGAGAGGTAAAAGCTCTTCTCTCCCAGTTTACCTAGCGTTGCACGAACATTGTCTTAAGGCACATTACTGGCCCTGTTGGACTGGATTGATATTACACAGACAGGGACGCAAACTTTTCGTGAGATCTTGCAAACTTTCCGAAAGTTTTTTTGCCTTCCATTTTTTTTTTACCTTGCTTGTTTTTTTTGCCTCACATTTTTCCCCGTCATTTTTTTTCCAAATTGGATTTTTTTTTCCTCCAAAGTTTTTTTTTTTTCCACTCATGTCCCTTAAGGGTCTCCGTACTATCCTTTACTATAAACGTATGATAAAAATTATAGATTCTTTATTTCTTTGTAAGTGGGCAAACTTTACAAAAAAAATCAAGAATACTTGATAATGTTAAGTTCAAGAATATTTGTGTATATATATATATAAAATTTTAACATAAAAAAAAGTAATAGAAAACTTATATGTCACAAATGGTTACCTTAAATGCAGATAAAAATTATTTATTCTAATCGATACTAGTAAAGTAAAACTTTAAATTACATATACATTTCCAGTTATTTATTTTATGTAGCTACTAATGTCTCACCTGTCTGTTTAAATATATGTAAGCATGGTTAGATTTGAGTGGGTAAGTGCTGGTTTGAGTGCAAAGGGACGAATGGCTAATTATTAACTCAGCCCGGTTTGAACAAACAGTGCCTGCAGAAACCATTCACCCTCTAGTGATTATTTCTCTTTTTGCTTGAACAGCCAATTTAAACATGTGAGAATGTTTTTGTTTCATTTTTTAGGTTATTCACTTCAGAAATAAAATCAAATTAAATATTTACATGTCTTAATTATTTATAAGCATACCATTTTACATATGATGTCTATTTGCGGTAATAGATTAAAGTTATCGTGAATGTCTCTTTATGTGATTTATTTTTGACATTTTCTCTCATTCTCTCATGAAGAATGTTGACAGAGGGCAGTTGTTAGGTTATACAAAGGATTCACAGTTTCAAAGTTACATTATATACAAAGTTACCCAAATAAAACATATTAAAAATAGATGGCAGGAAGAGTATTATTTGAGTTAATTCCATAATTAAAAAAATGGACACACGTTTTTTTTTTTAATTGCAGTTTGACTTCTGTTTTAAACTACTTACCCTGGAAACTCCTTCCATAAACAATAAATAAAAATATTTTTTTTCCAGAAAATTTCATTATATTAACATTTTTCTCATAAAAGGGAGAAGAAAAACAAATTATCTAATTGTTTGTTAATACATTTAGTGTAATTGCTGACATTGTCACTTTGAAAGTTTCAAAAATGGTTGAATTTAAATTAAAATTTTATTTGTCACAAACAGCGCCATACACAGTATGATATGCAGTGAAATGGTTTTATAGATGAATAAAATACAAGACTTCTTTAATCCAGGCACCACTGGTGGCGACGACTCCTGCCACTTAAACAGGAAGGGAGACAAAAGTTTAGACTCTTATTGGTAAATTGAGTCGCTAACTCTGGCCCAGTCACTCGTTTCTATTTAAATTGTGAGACTGCCATCCTCTGGTACATGTGAGTTAAAGCGTGGTTTATTAAATTGGTACCTTATTAAGAAAAAAATATGCAAGGCTTCTGTGTAGTGTAGAATTTGTTATATTTGTTATAATATACTGTGTTGCACAATAATTTTTTTCTTTCTTTTTAGATTTAATAGTCCTGTTATGACCAACAGTTCCATTGTGACACAGCAGAATACATTTAAATTAATTTTAAAATATTAAGATTGTTGTGTGACAACACGGGTGCCTAACTACACCAGAAGATTATTTTTAAATATTAAAATAAAATATTTTTTGTGTCTCTCTAATGCAATATAGAGTAAAGTGGAGTGAAAAAGTGTTTGCCCTTCCCTCTTTTTTGCATATTTGGATACAGATCATCAAACTAATTTTTTATATTACACACAGTTAAGCCAAGAAAATTAATAGGCAGATTTTAAACGATGATTTAATTTTTTTAAGGTAAAAATCTCTCCAAACCTGCCTGGCCCTAAGCTGTTAGTTGGTGAAAAGAGGATGTGGGGTACCCTGAAAGGCAGCCAAAAGACAAAGAAGAAATCGTTGCATAATATTAACATTTAAAAAACTTTTTTATAGCACTGTATATTACTATCTCACAAAGTAACAAACTGAAAAAAAAATATGCATATGATAACCAGTCAAGGATGTTAAACTGTTTCTTTAATGAGTGTCCAATTCTGAGAAACAACAACAAAAAGTGGAGTTGTAAAAATCACCCGAATGTTCTAAAAAAGTTCTTCCCCTGAAAGTAACTCTCAATTAACCTAATCTGCATGTCTTTTGACTGTGGGAGGAAACCGGAGTACCCAGAGGAAACCCACCAAGCACAGGGAAAACATGCAAACTCCATGCACACAGAGACAGGAATCAAGCCTGGCCGGGAATCGAACCTGGACATGCAAGGTGACAGTGCTAACCACTACACCACCATAGTACCACATACCACACACACACACACACACACACACACGCATGTGTGGTCAAGTGGGTAAGTTCCCTATGATTTACCACATTAGCCTATTAGAGTTTGGTACAGGTTATATAAAGGCTGCAGCTAGGCTACCTGGGATGCGTCATTGCTAGCTCCTTGGTGTGTGTGGGTCTCTGGTTAGCAGGTAGGTTTAGCCATTTAGCTAATGTTGCAGTGAGTTTGTGCATTTCAGTAACTGTTTGTTTGTTGTACCTGGAATAGCACCTTTGCAGCTCCACAGCAGTGTGCAGTAGTGATGCGCGGGTGGGGTATTTTTCCAACCCGCAGGTCCCGCTTTTATTAAATTATTTATTTATTACAACCAGCCCCGCCCCTCACCTGCGACCAATAAATAGAAATACTAGGCATTGTAATTCAAATTAAAACAGCCTTTATTTCAGCCTGAAAGTGCTTGGAAACATTGCCCTGTAAACTGGCAACAACATATGATTATGAATATGAATGATAAATCAGGTCATATTAATAACAAGATAATGATACACATTTTTAACATTCTTTTCTTCTGCTCTCTCCTGCTCTTTTTCACCCCTCTCTTCCCCTCTCTCTTCTACCCTCTCTCTGTCGAGCTACACATGTCGTTCCTGAGCTGCCAGTGATCCTGTCTGATCCTGGTGCCCTGCTTCTGGTTGGAGATCTCGTCACATGGAGGCCCGTGTGTTTTTTTGGGATGTGTCTCGTGTCTGGGGATGGTTCTCCCTACCTAGAAGACTGTTTTGGCCTCGACTGGTGTTGGCAGCTGTTTCTCTGAGGACTTGACTGTTATACTTTATACAAGTCTACCTGAGTTTTCAATAACTGACTGGACTCCATATTAACATCAGTTAACAATCACTTGTTATGCTGAACTGCCTGCCAACTAACACACAGTATGAATGCAGATCAATTCCTGCTCTCTGTTTCACCCAAATGAGGATGGGTTCCCTGTTAAGTCTGGTTTCCCTCAAGGTTTCTTCCTACTACCATCTCAGGGAGTTTTTCCTTGCCACTGTCGCCCACGGCTTGCTCAGCAGGGACTATCTGACCATTTTGATTCATACACATTCAAATTCCATACAAACTTAAATAATTCTTTTGATTTTGTAAAGCTGCTTTGGGACAATGACAATTGTTAAAAGCGCTATACAAATAAAATTTAATTTATTGAACTTTTATTTCTATGTTTTTGTTGTGACTGGCAGTGGTAGCTGCTTTGCGCTTTCGTGGCTTGTCACGTGATGTAACCTTATCAAAGAACTTAATAAAATATGAAAATAGATATTCCCAAATATTTATAGGCTATAGAAAATTGCACGCAACATACATGGATTTTTTTATTCAATTTAGTTTTTAATGACCCGCCTCAACCCGCCCCGCAAATAAAATGACAATTTCCTTACCCGCCCCAACCCGACCAGTGGGTTACCAGATGACCCGCGCATCACTAGTGTGCAGGATACCAGGGATATGTCATTGCCAGCTCCGCTTTTGGGGTGTGTGGGTCTCTAATTAGCAGGTATGTGTAGCTGTTGGACAAATGTTGCAGTGAGTTTGTGCATTTTAGCTAACTATGTTGTTTATTGTAGCTGCATTAGTATCTTGTTCACAACTTCAGGGTAGTGTGCAGGCTACCTGGGATGTGTTATTGCCAGCTCCACTATTGGGGCTTGTGGGTCCTTGTCTAGCAGGTAGGTTCTAGATGTTTGACTAATGCTGCAGTGAGCTCATGCATTTTGGCTAACCATATTTGCTTATTGTTTAGCAGCAGCAGCACCCTTTTTCCCGGCTTCGGGGTGGTGTGCAGGCTGTTTATTTCCTGGTGGTTTGAGTCGGTCACCTTTGACTATACTGCAGAGATTTTGGCTGTAAGCAACTGTTTCACTTAAAGTCTGGTGACTAACATGTGTAGGACAAATAGGTTCATTGGAAGCACCTTTTTTAAAATACAGAACAGGATAACAGTGGCGCTGTTTTGTTGCTACTCTGCCTTGCTACTTTGTTGCTACTCTGCCTTGCTACTTTGTTTTTGTTTGTGTATTTGGGTTTTGGGTGCTTGGGTTGTATGATTTCTTTGATTTTTGTTTAGCCTGATTAAGTTTTGTTTATAATTTTTTTCTTTTCTTTTTCTTTAAGTATAGTGTCAATTGTTTCTTGTTAATGATGAGTATGGTTTATTGCTTTTCTTCTTTAAACTTATTGTAATTTTGCGTGTTTTTGTGTTTGCTTGTTAAGGCCCCTGAGCTCAAATTCTAATTTAAATTAAAATTTTATTTGTCACATACACAGTCATACACAGTAGGATATGCAGTGAAATTCTTAGACAACTGCTCGTGACCTAAGAATGAAAGAATATGAATAAGAATAGGAAATAAATATGGAAATTAATATAAAGGGTAAGTTTAACTAGGGAAGAATAAAATAAAAATATACAAATAAAAGTTAAAAATAAAATAACTGTACACAAAAATACACAATATAGAAAATATATGGAGAATATATGAAAATATATATATGCATATATGAAAAAATGTAAAACAATAGTAGCAGCCGAATAAATGGTAATAAAAGAATGGTAATGTCCATGGTTGTGCAATCCACATATTAAAGTGACTTATGCAGTGCTAATTTATTTAAAGTGACTTGTTGGCTGGAAGGCTAGCTGTTCTAGTACCGTGGTGTCAGGAGCATGGAGTGTAGATTGGTTGTAATTACTTACCTCACTGTGTGTGTGTGTGTGTGTGGTGTAGGAAGAATTAGTTTACAGCTAGCCTACCCAGCTCCGGGTAAGCCTTGGTGGCCTCATAATTAGTGGGGTATTACGCTGTTTAGTTCATTCAAGCTATATTTTATTTGGTCTTTTAATTGTGTACCTGGTCAATGTAATTTTAATGAACACTCTTCATACTGATACTGATCTGTCTCTGCCCTCCATGGTAACGAACTTGTGTGCCTGAGTCGGTTTAGTATTTAGTTCCCCTTATCGTAAAAGGGGTGGCGTAATCAGCAGTAATATATTTCTTAACGCTCTGGGTGTTCATAGTGAACGTGAACCCCGACCCGCGTGCCCTCCGCCACACATGCGCACACACTGAATAGTTCTACCCTATAATCACCACATCTTTTGAGGTTTTGTATCCGCGTGCACAGTTTGCATGTTCTCCCTGTGTTATAAAAGGTGAAAAGGTTCTGTAGTCGGTGATGTCCTTTTATGTCCTGCCAGATGTGCCGTGCGTCACCGCCGCCTCTGAAGTGGTTGTGGATTCTTTGAACGTGTACTGGTCTGTCATTGGTGCGCTTGTTGACGTGTACTACTCCAAATTGGTAAAGTTGCTGCAAGTTGCAGCCTCCATAAACATGTTCCATTCAGTGTTCTCAAAACAGTCCTGAAAAGCAGAGATGGCTCCTGCTGGCCAGGTTTTACCTGCTTTAGAACCAGTTTATGATCGCCTGATGAGTGGTCTAGATAAATCTGTAACAAGATTGTTATTTTAAGACGTGGAGGTCAGCTTTTCTGGAATGGTTCTTGCAAGAGCAGTATTGTCGAGTGCATTTGCAAAACCCATCAAGCACCATAATAAACCTGGCCCTCTTGAAGACCTTCCCAGTGTCAGGATGAACTAACCTTGGAGACCAGACGACGTAGCTTTAGCGATTAGCCCAATGTAGCGTGGATGGTAAACCCAAATGCGGAAGAGAGAGAGTAGGCAGGATAACCATGCGATTTAGTTTAAGGACTCTCACAAAAGGGGAGCAAGGAAAAAAAAAATTAACCCGCGTCCTATAAACACACACTCAATATCAGAAAGTAAATTCATTGGAGAGGTGGTAAAGTGTTTCAGTTGGGAGATGTGAAAAACTGTATGAATCCGGAGCGCCACAGGCAGCTGGAGCCGGTAGGTGACAGGATTTATCCGGTGGGTGATGCGGTATGGGCCGATGAACCTGGGAGATAGTTTGCGTGACTCGGTGTGAAGATGGAGATTTTTAGTGGAAAGCCATACCTTTCCATACCACACGGGTGTTGGTGGCGATGTTGGGTGGTGTAACGGTTGTTGGCTTGCCGGATGGATTGGTTGGCATGGTTTCACAGCCGCTGACATCGGCAGACCAACTGTTGGGCGGACGGTACATCAACCTCCGGTTCTTAGTGGTTGAACATCAAGGGTTGGAAGCCGAAGCATACCCCAAATGGGCTGACCTTTGTGGCTGAAGAAACATGAAGATTATGTGACAGTTCTGCCCAGATAAGGTAGCGAGCCCATGAATGCTGACGATCGGCAATGAAACATCACAGTTGTTGGTTGGTCCGCTCTGTCTGACCGTTAGTCTGTGGGTGGTATCCAGATAATAGACTACAGATGGAATTGATCAGACGGCAGAAGGCCTTCCAGAATTTGGCAGTAAACTCTTTGACGTCC
This sequence comes from Clarias gariepinus, assembly GCF_024256425.1. Classification (NCBI taxonomy): domain Eukaryota; kingdom Metazoa; phylum Chordata; class Actinopteri; order Siluriformes; family Clariidae; genus Clarias; species Clarias gariepinus. Next base: position 18,972,069 of record NC_071114.1, on the reverse strand, counting down.
TTGGCGAGAGAAGGCCACCAGAAATCTCGCTGGAGGAATTTAAGGGTTCGTCTGGGTGGCCTGATATAGGTGAAGAGTGGCCCCACTGAAGAACCTCAGATCTCATGGCATTGGGCACGTAGAGTTGTCCAGGCAGCGCACCTGCCAGTTCGGTCTCTGTGGTCTGCGCCTGGCGCACTCTCATCTCCAGGTCCAATTGGAGTGGGGCGATTATCCTGGATGATGGAAAGACAGGCGCGGGTTCCGTCCATCTCGAGTTATCGTGAGAGAGCGTTTGCCTTCGTGTTCTTTATAACCCGGGGCGGTAGGAGAGGTGGAAATCATAGTTCTCAAAGAACAGTGCCCACTGCGCCTGTCGGAGATTCAGTTGCTTTAGGCTCCTGATGGTGATGAGATTCTGATGGTCCGTCCAGATGATGAATGGCGCCCTGGAGCCAGTGACGCCATTCCTCCAAAGCCCACTTTATGGCCAGCAGTCTCCTACCCCGTATCGCTGCTGAATGGGATCAAATTTTTTTGAAGAAAAAACTACATTGAGTTGAGATGGAATGGGAGAGATGAGGGGCGGTTAGGGGGGCGGCAACTGTACTGTAGTCCCGGATAAAGCGACAAAAGAAGTTCGCAAACCCGAGAAACCGTTGAAGTTGCTTAAGGGTCTTGGGTAGGGGCCAATGACGCACAACCTCTAGCTTTTGTGGGTCCATGGCCACACCCTGGGACGAGATGACAAAACCCAGGAAGGTGGTGGAGTGCTTGTGAAAAGCACACTTCTCCAACTTACAGTACAGTTGATGGGCAAGTAATCTCTTTAGGACCGCCCTGACGTGCGGGACATGTTCGTCAGCGGTGCGAGGGTAAATGAGGACGTCATCTAAGTAAGCAAATGCCGGGCATTTGCTAAGTAAGCAAATGCCCACCTAGCATGTTGCGGAGAATGTCGTTGATCAGGTGTTGAAAAGTGGCGGGGGCATTGCACAGTCCAAAAGGGATCACGAGACTCGTGATGTCCGGTTGGGGTGATAAAGGCCGTCTTCCACTCATCACCCTCTCTGATGCGCACCAAGTTATAGGCGCTCCGGAGGTCTAACTTTTTAAAGATGGTGGCACCAGAAAGGGCGTCCAAGGCAGAGTTGGTAAGAGGCAATGCGTGTCTATTTTTGATAGTTATATTGTTGAGCCTCCGATAGTCGTCACATGGGTAAAGTTCGCTGCCTCTCTTCTTCATGAAGAAGAACCCTGCGGCTGCAGGCGAGAAGGAGGGGCTGATGGTGCCTTGTCGGAGGGCGTTGGTGACATACTCCTCCATCGCCCGTGTCTCCGTGGATGTCAATGAGTAGAGGTGGCCGCGGGGTGGTACAGCGCCAGGTTGTAAATCAATGGCGTCGCCTCCATCGCCTGTGTCTCCGTGGATGTCAATGAGTAAAGGTGGCCGCGGGGTGGTACGGCGCCGGGTTGTAAATTGATGGCGAGGTCATACGGGCGATGAGGAGGCAGGTGGGTGGCTTGTCTCTTGCAGAATACCTCTGCCAGGTCCTGATATGCCTCTGGGATGGCGTTGGTGTCGACGTCGGGGGCCTCGGACTCCCTACAGCACGTCCCAGCCAACGCCCTTAGGCATATTTTGGTGCAGCTCGAGCCCCACTGTAGAATTCGGTTTTGAGTCCAGGAGATGAGAGGATCGTGTTGTAGTAACCAGGGATATCCAAGGATGATGGGCTGGGTCTGGGTAATAATTGGACTGGTGGATAGGGGCCGACCGTCGACAGATGTAATCCGAATGGGCTGGTATAACGGCTCAAAATTTACCCCCAATCTTTTGGCGTAAGAGGAGTCAATGAAGTTACCTGCTGCCCTGGAGTTGATGAATGCAGCACTACTGACTTGTTTGTGGCCAAATTGGAGGTTTACTTGAACCATGAGTCGGGAGGAGTGGGTTGTGATGGTGGAGAGGAGAAGGTGACCCGAAGGCTGCGGGTCTGCGCATTTCCCGGACGGAGAGGACAAATCGCCCGGTGATGCGCTGCCGACCCGCAGTAGGCGCAGAGTCCCTCACGATATCGCCGCTCCCATTCTGTAGCGGTCAAGGAGGCGCTAGTTGCATGGGTTCCCCGGCTCCAGTGTCAACCACGGCAGAAGGTAGAGATTCGACAGGTCCAGTGGTAAGAGTGGTCGGTGGTGGAGGTGCAGTACAGTAATAGGTGGATGCAAGTGGCAGGGTCCTTGGGGCTGGCTTTGGACGAGCGAGAAGGTGCTGATCGATACGGAGGGCCAGCTGGATTAATCCCTTCAGCGTGGGTGGAAGCTCTCGTCCGGCAAGCTCATCTTTTTTACGTGACCCCAGCCCCTCGTAATAGGATGTCCGAAGTGTGGCGTCTCCCCAAGATGTCTGTACGGCGAGGGTGGGGGGATTGTCCGTGGTGTAGCGACTCACGGACAATTCAAATTCAAATCAAATTCAAATTCAAATTTTATTTGTCACATACACAGTCATACACAGTACGAAATGTAGTGAAATGCTTACACGACCGCCAGTGACCTTAAAAAGAGAATTTTAGCTTATAATAAGTAATAAATATGAATAAAAGAAATACAATAGAAAATTTAAAAAAAAAAAAAAATTTAACTAGGAAAAATAGAACTAAAAATAGAAACTAAAAATAGAAATATACTGTACAAATAGAACTATAATGGTGTGCAAATATGCATAGAAAAAGTGACTTTGTGCAAAGGTTATTAAGGTGTCTTTGTGCAATGGTCCAGAATGTAAATGGAAACATGTAGTGTAGATGTGATGTGCGTGGAATTGTCCATAGTGTCCATGGATGTATAAAGATTGATTAATTGATTGTGAAAATTGTGAAAATATTGTGTTAGTTCTGCATAGTGGTGTGGTTGAGAGACCTTATCGCCTGCGGGAAGAAGCTCCTCCTCAGTCTCTCTGTGTTGGCCCTCACGGAGCGGAATCGCTTCCCAGACTGCAACAGAGTGAACAGTCCATTGTTGGGGTGGCTGAGGTCCTTCACGACCTTCCTGGCCTTGGTCCAGCACCGCTTGGTGTAGATTGAGTGCAGGTCAGGGAGCTTGGTGCGGATGATGCGCTCAGCTGATCGCACCACCCTCTGTAGAGCTCGTCTGTCCTGCATGGTGCTGTTCCCGAACCAGGTCGTGATGTTTCCCGTCAGGATGCTCTCTACGGTGCAGGAGTAGAAATTCCTGAGCACCTTGGAGGGCAGTCTAAAGTCTCTCAAGCGTCTGAGGGGGTACAGACGCTGCCGAGCCTTTTTTACCACAGTGTTGATGTGACAGGACCATGCCAGGTCCTGCGTGATGTGAACACCGAGGTATCTGAAGCTGTCCACTTTCTCCACTGGGCTCCTGTTGATGATGGGGGTCTGGTCGTTCCTCACCTGCTTTGTACTGAAGTCCACTATCAGCTCCTTTGTCTTGCTGACGTTCAGGAGGAGATTGTTTCTCTGGCACCAGTTCTCCAGATTTCCAACCTCGTCCAGGTAGGCCGTCTCATCGTTGTTGGTGATCAGGCCCACCACGACAGTGTCGTCAGCAAACTTGATGACGGTGGTGGAGTTGGTAGTGGCCACGCAGTCATAGGTGTACAGAGAGTACAGCAGGGGGCTCAGAACACAACCCTGGGGGGCTCCAGTACTGAGAGTGAGGGAGGCTGAGACATGTCCGCCCATCCTTACTGCCTGTGGTCTGCCAGTCAGAAAATTGGAGATCCACTGACACATGGATGTGCTGAGTCCCAGGTGCTCCAGCTTGGTGGTGAGTGTGGAGGGAATTATGGTATTGAATGCAGAGCTGTAGTTGATGAAGAGCATTTTCACATAATTTCCCCTCCGAGTGTCCAGGTGAGTGAGAGAGGTATGGAGGAGATGTGAGATTGCATCGTCCGTGGAACGGTTTGGACGGTATGCAAACTGTAGTGGGTCCAGTGTGTCTGGTAGTGAAGAAATGATGAAGTCTCTGACCAGGCGTTCAAAGCACTTCATCACTACTGAGGTGAGAGCTACAGGGCGATAGTCATTGAGAGAAGCAGGATGTGGTTTCTTTGGGACAGGAACAATGATGGACTCTTTAAAGCATGTGGGGATAACCGACTGAGATAAAGAGATGTTGAATATCTCAGTGAACACAGGTGCTAGCTGGTCTGCGCAGGCTCTGAGGATACGGCCTGAGATGCCGTCTGGTCCTGCTGCTTTCCTGGTGTTCACTCTCTTGAAGGCTCTCCTCACGTCATGCTCGGTGATGATGAACGCGCTTCCGGTGCTGGCAGTGTCTTCCTGTCTGCAGCCGTTAGCGCCGCTAGCATTAGCATCGCTAGCGTCTTTAGCTGCAGCCTCGAAGCGAGCATAGAAAGTGTTCAGCTCGTCTGCCAGAGTCACGTGTGCGTTCGTCATACCAGATGTTAATGCTTTATAATCCGTAATTGTCCTTAATCCCTGCCACAGGCTCCTAGAGTCACTCTGTTGGAGTTGTGACTCTAGTTTCCTCCCGTAGCGCTGCTTCGCCTCTTTCACCACCTTCCGGACGCTGTATGACGCAGCCTTGTACAGTTCCATGTCCCCCGACGCGAGTCCCGTGTTGTAGGCCGCGGTGCGAGATCTCAGAGCGTTGCGAATGGTTTTATCCACCCACGGCTTCTGGTTGGGAAACGTTCTAATAGTCTTTTTTTCACGGTATCATTTACATTTACATTTACATTTAGGCATTTGGCAGACGCTCTTATCCAGAGCGACTTACATTTTTATCTCATTATACATCTGAGCAATTGAGGGTTAGGGGCCTTGCTCAAGGGCCCAACAGTGGCAACTTGGTGGTTGTGGGGTTTGAACCTGGGATCTTCAGAACCGTAGTCCAATGCCTTAACCACTAAGCTACCCCCTGGCCCCCATCCGCTATCATCCGCTGGTATCATCCGCTAGTTTTCCGATAAATCCCACAACCGCTTCCGTAAACACGCTGACGTCATCGGAGCTGTTTCTGAACATGTCCCAGTCTGCGTCATCGTCCTGTAACGCGGTCACGGATTGGTCCGTCCAGCGCGCGACCTCCCTCTGAACCGGAACTTCCTGTTTCAGCCTTTGTTTGTATTTTGGCATGAGGAAGATGGCGGCGTGGTCGGATTTACCAAACGATGGACGAGATTGTGCCTTGTAGCCGTCCTTGACTGTTGTATAGCAGTGGTCCAGTGTCCTTTCGCCCCTGGTGGGGCAAGTGATATGCTGATAAAAGTTCGGCGCTGCGCGTTTGAGGTTGGCACTGTTAAGGTCCCCCGCCACAATAAGCGCAGCGTCCCGGTGTTGTGTTTGGTGCTGTGTGAGTGCCTCATGCAGCTCGCATAAGGCAGTGTCCGTGTCCGCTTGTGGTGGAATATAAACGGCACTGATTATGACCGATGTAAACTCCCGAGGTAAATAAAAAGAACGACACATGATGGACAGTAGTTCCAGATTTGGTGTGCAGGAGCATGTGAGAGGAACAACGCTCGCGCTGTTGCACCAGCTGCTGTTCACCATTAAACACACGCCGCCTCCCCTTGACTTCCCCGAGTCCCGTGTCCTGTCCATGCGGTGAACCGAGAAGAACTCGGCCGGCTGGATGGCGTGGTCTGGCACCGCTGGGTTCAGCCATGTCTCGGTGAAGCAGAGGAGATTGCAGTCCCGAATGTCTCTCTGGAACTTTACCCTGGCCCTGAGGTCATCGAGTTTGTTCTCCAGTGACTGGAGGTTGGCGAGCAGGATGCTAGGCAGAGGTGTGCAGTGTGCACGGGCTCTCAGCCTGTTCCTGACGCCGGCTCGTTTCCTCGGGGCCGCCGCTTCGCATCGCGTCCTTTGTTGTCCCTTAGGATCTCACTCGGCCAGCTCGGATCCGGAGTTAAAAACGTCGAATTGTGAGTACATTGTATACCAATAGAAACAAGAGTGTCTCTATCATAACTAATGTACTCCATGGTGGTAATTTGACTGGTTTTAAAACGCTAAAAACTAACTTAAAGAACAAAAACAAAGAAAAGGTGGTCGGAGCAGTCGTGACGGCAGCCGACCTCACCGGCGCCATCTTGGATCAGGTCCCATCTTGGATCTCCCCACCGCAGGTGATAAAGCCTGCATGGTGTTTAAAGGTGAGTCTGAGTTAGCGGGTGAACTCGTTATATGAATGGGTGGTGTACGTGTCTGATCTAAAATCTGCCCACGCTGCTGCCTGCCCCGATAGCAACGAGACAAGTAGTGCAATGCGTAGCCGATCGGTGGAGTACAGCAACAGCCGCCCGGAGATCCGCATTCTCCTGCTTAAGCTCTGCAACCTCGCGGCGCAAGGCCGCAATGTCTTGGACGACATTTCGCCAATTGAGTGTGCATGACACACAGGAAAGCAAGACCAAAACTTACCTCTGTTGCAGAGGAGAATTTCATTAAGAGATACCAGACTTAAAAACACCCCATTATGAAGACTTTACAAATCATGAGTAGCAGATATATCTCAACAATAACTGTCTGTCTTTAGCATTGCTTTCCAATGTAGAAAAATTTTTTATCGGGAACGACCATGGAGTTAAAAAGTGATCCTAAACTTTACAGTACAGGTAGTAGAAGAAGCGAGTTGCTCGGTTTTTGCTTCAATAAGCTTTTCCTCAGCCAGGAGGGACACAGTCAAACACACAAACACGTTGTCTTGTGTTGTCAAATGATAAAGTTTTTGTATGTTTGACCCAAACGCCTGTGCCATCGACATCTGTTACTACAAAGAACATAACGTCTAACATTTAATGCTAAAATTATATATAATAGGAATCCTGGAGTTAATACAGTCATTTAAAACGTAAATTCCTGGTCTAACACAAAGCACCGACTACAAGTTTCATGATGAATATTACACATAAAAAAATTATGTTTGCATTTATATCATACACAGCAACATTGTTAACAGGCATCTTACTTTACCTTCCACTGAGCTCAACATAACACCATGATCAACCACTGCCCAAAACCATGTGCACATGTTACAGTGCGCAAGTTTTTGAGCATATTTTATGTACTTAAACTGTTATCAAGTAGGTAGTATAGATAGGATTTACCCATTATTGTATATTAAACTAGCTGATGAGTATACTAAGGTCATTTTTAAACAATTTTTAAATATTTTACAGTGTTGAAATAAGTTGGTGTTCACATTTTTTGACCATCCAATACAATACAGTGGTTAATCAATCTGAATGTAGGTCCTACCGTCGCCGCGCTCGGCAGTACCGTTTGGCTTTGTGCGTTTGCTGGCTTTTACTGTTGAGTGGCGCTATATAACTACAGACTGACGCCTCATGCCTTAGTTCATTCTCTGCTGGATTAATGAGACACAGAGTTTTAGAACTGCACGTAGTAGCGGATAAAATCAAGTAAAACATTGTAGTTATACAAATTTATAATCACAGAACTAAAATGACGATACAAATGTAGAATTTAAATTAAATTAAATCTTATTAGGATCAAATTTAAACAAAATAAATGTTAACACAGTGAGCCTTTAAATTTTATCACGTGTAATTAGAAAAGACGCGTGTAGGGTTTTGTGTCGTCTTATATCTTGTGTTCTTTAAATTTATAGTAGATTTATTAACTAAAATAAATAACCATAAAAATTATAACATTGTCAGGACGTTCTACTGCGTCAGCTGATGTTGGTCATTCAGCCCCGCTTGTGTTTGTGCGTTATTATAACAATGAAATGCAGTAGACTGTTATGATCTGTAACGGATTCGACCCATGTTGCACGGGCGGCACCATAAAGCACGGACACGAGGCGAGGTCTTACGGGAAAAGGGTAATTTATTTAGGTAAAATGGGGAAGGAAAGTGTTGAAGGAGGGAGAAAGGAAAGAATGGGATAAAGGTTGTGCATGTGCAGTTCCAGGGGCTGTGCCACACTGGCATGCGGGCACACAGCTGACGATAAGTGTTGGTGCGCGGAGTGGCAGAACTGAGCACGCGGAGGCAGCGCTCCTGCACGCTCCCTCGTGACGGCGCTTCTCCCGCTGTCGATGGCCGGCGCGAGTTCTCGGTGACGCAAAAACCTAACCACACTTTTCCTCTTCGACAGCGGGGCTGCGAAGGCGGGCACGGTGCGGGAGTGAAGATGCCGCGGGAGCTCGCGCAGCTCTTTCTCGCGCTGTCCTCAGCGCGGAGATCAAAGGGCGGAATTCTAGTGTCCTTGTTTAAAGTCCCTGGGCCGCGTCACATCTCCCCACTGACATGCTTCTTTTATATTCTCCATTACATCACGTACTTCCCAGACCTCAGACAAACCTCCGCGCCTTGCTTTTATAATGCGGAGCAAGCCCGAGATCATATTAACGTTAATTATCGCCAGCCGGCACAAATAGGCGGCCACGTCCCTTTGCTGCCTATTCAGGGAGCCTACGGAGTGAGGGAGTAGTTATAGTAGATTTGGGCGTACACCCATCACACGCGCACGCCGTGGCAGATCATCATAATTGTCCTAAACTTGGATTTCATAAGGTTTTCCGAGCGGTGGTACAGCGCAACGGGGGTCATTATTTACTATTAAACATTAAACGAATTTACAAAACTTAATGCGTGCGATTAAGCGCTGATTCTACGTAGGAAAGTAAAGAAGAGGATCCTGATGCTCAACATTCCGGAGACCAAACCCCATTTAAATTAAATTAACAAATATTGCATATAAATAACAATAGCCCACGTTTAAAAAAGCATTTTTATTTAGATTATAAAAAAATAATCCTGCATCTGTTTAAGGTGTTCCAGCTGCCACTGTTCTAAAATTCTAATTAAATCAAATCTTATTAGGATCAAATTTAAGCACAATAAATGTTAACAGAGTGAGCCTTTAGATTTTATCACTTGTAATTAGAAAAAAAGCGTGTATGGATTTGTGTCATCTTATTTCTTGTGTTCCTTAAATTTATAGTAGATTTATTAACTGAAATAAATTACCATAAAATTAAAACAGTGTTAGGACGTTCTACTGCGTTAGCAGATGTCGGTCTTTCAGCCCCGCTTGTGTTTTTGCGTTATTATAAGAATGAAATGCAGTAGACTGTTATGATTTGTAACGGGTTCGACCCATGGTACTCAAACAACTCAGTTCAGGTGTAAGTAAATGGATAGAAAGTAAATGTCTGTGCTGTTTGGGGGAGGGACGTGCTAATGATTTGGTCGGCTCTGTGTGTGTGTGTGTGAGAGAGAGGGGTGTCGCGGTCGTTTTCAGTGAAACAAAGGCTCAGCTGAAAAATGTTAGGCACATCAGTCACTTAACCCCCAATAAAAGGTATTTGAGTGTTATGATAGTTGTAATATAACAGATGCGCACTGAATACTAAACCTAAACCAGGCACGGAGATTAATGAACCAAGATAGCCCCCATACCCATTTAAAAAAAAAAAAAATACCAAAGAATATTATTGTGTATAGACTGATTAAAAACAATGCAATTTATGCTATCATAAGGAAAATAACAAGTTCTTCCATTCCAATGATTAAAAAAGGTAACAATGTCAACTTTAGAATCTAGAATCCAGGAGATTAAAATTACACAAATTGAAATCACTGAAAGTCTCCAGAAGAGCCTCAGATTCAAGAGGTTTTTAAAGTGGGGAGAAGTGCATTTCAGTTCCTCTGAATGTATAGGTGAGAACAGCCGATTCACACCTGGGGAGGGTGAATAATTTGTATTTGAATGTTGTCTGGCATTGTAAAGCACTATAGTGACACTAAAAGAACAACCCAGGATTAATAGGAATTCTTATACTGCATAAACATTATTTAGCACAAAAAAATTCCTCGCGCTCGGGAAAACTATGCGTGCGGTTGAGCTCTTTTTAGACTATAGGAAATTAAATCGGAGGGTTTTTATTTAGACTATTAAAAAATAACCTGCGTCTATTTTTAGGCATGCCAGCTGCCACTTTTTAGTTAGAAGTTTTCAATACAAAGCTTATAATGCCCACATGACATGACGGAATAAGGCACGGCTGGTGATGATTGGGGTTTGTTGGGTTACAGTGGATTTTACTACGCGGAGTGCAATGGCCATCCGTCTGCTCGCGCTGACTCTACTCTCCGCGGATGGCCGTACCGGCCCCTCCCACCTCTCGCTCCTTTGAAGTCCCCGGGGCGCGTTCCATTTGCCCTGCTTGCATGCCGCACTTCCGCGTTGTTGCACGCGCGCTGCATACACAGCGCGTAGTAAAATCCACTGTAGCCCAACAAACCCCGAGTATTTTATAGCGCGGGGTGCAAGCCCGGGCAACGATAGCAACGATAGCTCACCAGTCATGTGTAATTCTGCGGTCCCGCTGCTTCGCATGTCTGAAGGGGAGGCCGCCTAACTAGTGAGCGAGGAGCGATATTGATTTGGGCGCACGCCGTGACAGGCTGAAAAAACTGTGTCAGATTAATGTGCAAAAACTATATAATAAAACTATATAAGACTACATGCCTTTATAAGACTCAACTTTTATTTAAGCGCACTCACAATAATGAAAAAACGTTGTGATTTTGTAAGTGTTGTGATTTTGTAAGTGTTGTAAGCTGCGCTGTTCTGTATTGTTTTTGGTGAACTTGAGCGCGTCAGAAAATGAACGCAAACGTTTTTTTAAATGGTCAGAGTCAGTCTGCTTGCTGTTTTCCCGACGCGTTCATAATCATTAGTCTACTTCTGCCGGTGCGCTCTGGAAAACTTTATGCATGCGGCTGAGCGCTGATTAAAACTATGGAGTAAATTAAAGAGGAGAATCACGCCGAGTCGAAGTCCTGAGCCCAAACCTCATTTAAATTAAATTAACAAATACTATAAGTAAAAAAACAATAGCCCATGTTTAGAAACCGTTTATAAATTCTTTCCGACATGAGTTGGTCCGGTGTTATGTGCAGAGCGCCGGGAGATTTCCTGAAGCTCAGAAATCACTGGGCATGTTTTCTAAATAGCCGCTATCTTTAATAACTGATGGAGGTTTTGAGCTGTATACACACGCATTCCTGCCTAAACAACTCTTAAAACTACACCTGTGACACAATAACAGTAATATTTCAAACATTCTGCAGGCTGATATTTGGAGAAAGGAAAGAATAATGAATAAACAAGTTGTTGGGTCAAAATAACCCAACCAGGTGTTCATTTGTAAACTACATCTCATATGAGCCAACATGAGCAACCCAACAAGGTGTTTAAAGTACCTGAAATAATCCATTAAACTTAAATAACAATAAACCGATACAGAGATATGCTGTATAACGGTCACTGTTGTATTTACGGCAACGAGCAAAAATTTCACTTTGCGCCACCTGGCGGCCATTTTACGAATGACTTTGAAATGCAACTGATTTATTTTGGCCGCTGACGTTTTTACGCGGCGGTGAGCGCGACGGTAATAACCATTCCAATTGATCAACTACTGTACATCCTATCTTATTTTATCTTATCTTACCAATTATAGTTGACTTTTTTGTTTCATAAGTAGCTTACTGTCATTTCTTTTCTCTAATTGAGAAACACTCACTTACTCACCCAGTCATCGTCATTTATTCAATTTGTATTCAGGGTCGCTGGAGGCCTGAAGCCGCACAAAGAGGGGTACAACCTGGACAGGGTGCCAATCCATCTCAGGGCACATGTTACACTTTTAAGAATGAGACGGCGCTCGTCCTCGGGCAACACATTTATTTCTGTAAAAATAGTTTTATGAAAACACTTTTAAACCCGGAGCACTCTTTCGCGTGTACACCTGCATTCACTCATTACATGCTGAACGCTTACACTTTACCAGCGTCCACACCCAATCCTCCGCCTAGTGTACCTATTAGGGTGCCTCCGCTAGTAGCTGATTGTTACATGAACAGCACTCTTAAAGAAACATGCACAATATTATCAGTCGGTATCACAGTAGTTCCAAAAACGCTACTCGGCCTAAAAAAATTAATAGGGGCAATACTTTACTCTCCTTTTAGCTGTACATAACCTTATAGGGCTACACTCTCCTCCACAAAATTAAATGTCTCCTGACATTTCTGTAATCAAAGATAAAACTTTTTTTTCTTTTTAGAACACCTCAGCCATCCAAGGCCTCAAGTAACCTTTCATCTGTTTTACCTGAGTCTCTGTTACCTTACAATTTCTTGGTACAAAGGATGGTTGACCCAATGCATCATAACTTAATACGACAGGCTGATGTCTTTGTCTCTGAGATCGTGGCCTTACCACCTGTTGCTCTCCTTGTTTCAAGGCCAGAGGGTCTACCACCGACTCACCCTCATCATGCCGGTCAAAGTGCAAATCAGGTCTCTGAGATTGTAGTGGCACATCCTCTTCGCTCTGTAGTGGCACATCCTCTTCGCTCTGTAGTGGCACATCCTCTTCGCTCTGTAGCGGCACATCCTCTTCGCTCTGTAGTGGATGCTGCTGCTGGGGCTGGAAAGGCTCTGCCAGAGGATCCAACAAAGTTTGTTCCTGCTGCCTTTGTCTGCCAGATCTGAGAAGCCAATAATAGGTGCCACTGTATTCATTACCAGAGGTGTCACTCTGTTCTAGCTGCTGCTGATGTCTGGGTCTGGCTCTTTGCTTTGCTACTCTCAGGGAGTTTCTCGGTGGCTGGAGGGTTTTTGCTGGTGGCTGGTCATGCGGCATGAAGTCACAGGGGAGCAGAATGTTCCTGTGAACCACTCTTTCCCTTCCTTTACCATTTTCTGGGCTGATCTCGTAAACGGGGCTGCCGTCAGCTTTCCTCCCCTTTACCTTAAACACTTGATCCTCCCAGTATGACTGAATCTTTCCTGGCCCCCCTCTGGGAGTGAGGTTCCTGAGGAGAACCCTGTCGCCTGGGTTCAGGTCTCTCCCCTGAACTTTCCTATCATAGCCAGTTTTTCCCCGAGCTGCCTCCTTGACGGCTGTTTTCGCTGCGATCTGATATGCCTCTTGCATTCTTCTTTTCCAGTGACTAACATAGTCATTATACGTATCATGGGACTCCTCTTTTCCAAGATTAAACAACAAATCAATGGGCAAGTGAGGAGAACGTCCAAGATAAGGTAATAGGGAGCATAACCTGTCGTCTCATTCCTTGTGCAGTTGTACGCATGGACAACCTTAGCCAGTGACTCTTTCCAATCCTCTTTCTCCTTGTCCTCCAGAGTGCGCAACATGGACAACAGGGTGCGGTTAAACCTCTCCACCTGGCCGTTACCCTGGGGGTGGTATGGTGTCGTGTGTGAACCCTGGATGCCAGAGAGTTTCTCTAAGCTGGCCATTAGTTTGTTCTCGAATTCTTTACCCATGTCGTGATGTAATCTGCTTGGAAAACCGAACTTTAGAGCAAAGTCATTGAAAATCTTGTCAGCGACAGTTTTAGCTGCTTTGTTCTTCGTTGCATAGGCCTGCGCAAACCTTGTAAAATGGTCCATGACCACTAGTATATACTCATATCCGTGCTTGCATTTATCCAAATGCAGAAAGTCTATGGAGACGAGCTGGAAAGGATATGTGGTCTCGATCGGTATCAAAGGCGCACGAGTGTGTCTATTCGGCTTCTTCTTTTTGAGACATTCACACACCCTGCTGACAAAATGCTCCACATCATTACTCATCTGTGGCCAGTCCAACCTCTCTCTAATCAGGTCAAGTGTTCTTTCAACCCCCAAGTGACCCATTTCCTGGTGTAACTCTTTAAATACCAGCGGATGATAAGCTTTGGGGAGCAGCAGTTGTTCTCGACAAGATGTTCTACGGCGCAGGATGCCATCTTGGCCCACATGAATCTTCAACCATTGTTTCAGCAGTATGGCCACAGCAGAATTCTCGGTTTTCACTTCAGTTCTACTTGGCCTCTTGTTCTGTGACTTGTACCAGATGACTCTTGACAGAATTTCATCCTCTTCCTGAGCTTTGCGGATTTTATCAGGGGTAAGGGGTTGGCTGATCTCACAGTCTTTCACCAGACCCAAAGCACTGACCCGTATCACTCCCACGCCCTGGCAAGGGTTCCTCCTTTCAACTGTGACCCTCTCCATTGATGCACTGATTACATCTTGACTTGTTTAGCTGTACAACTATGCATAAACTCTTCAATATCCAAAGGCATCCGTGACAAGCCATCTGCATCGGAGTTGCTCTTGCCTGGGCGGTACCGAATTATAAAGTTATAATCAGCCAGCTCTGCCACCCATCTATGTCCAGTTGCATTGAGTTTAGCAGTGGTGAGTACATATGTTAGTGGGTTGTTATCTGTATATACCACGAATGATAAGGCATGGTACAGATAACATCGGAAACGTTCACAGATAGCCCACTTCAATGCTAAAAATTCTAGCTTTCCGGAGTGAAGATGGTATCTCTTTTCAGATGGACTCAGAGTGCGGGAGCCATAGGCAATCACTCTCATCTTCCCCTGTTGCCTCTGGTATAACACCGCTCCTAGACCAACTTGGGATGCATCACAATGTAGTACAAATGGCTGTGCAAAGTCAGGATATCCAAGAACAGGGGGTTTTATGAGTGCATCTACCAGCTGATTAAAAACTTCCTGGTGGACGGTGGTCCACTGTATAGGCGTCTGTGATGGTAAGTGCCCCTTATTTTTCTTTCCTGCTCTACAGGGTCTTTTCAAAGCAGAGTCTGAACTCTGATTTGGGACAGTGAGGAGGTTAAATAGTGGGTGGGCCACACGAGAGAAGTTAGGGATGAAGGACCTGTAGTAGGAGAGAAACCCGAGAATCTGCCGAACATCACCCACAGTGGCAGGAGTCTTCTCCTTTAACGCCTGCACCGGAGCTATCTCGGCGGGGTCCATTGTATAACCCTCTCCTGTCACCAACTTGCCAAGAAACCTCACACTTGATTTAAACAGTTCACATTTTTTTGGGGTCAACTTTACTCCGTGTTCCTTATAACGCTGGAGAACAAGACGAATATGCTCTAGATGTTCCTCGAAGTTTCAACTATGCACCAGGTTGTCGTTGAGGTAGGGAAGGCAGATTGTGTCCCTCAGGCCAGCCAAACAGTGTTCCATACTCCTTTAAAACTCTGCAGGAGCTGAACTAAGGCCAAACGGTATGCGCACCCATTCATAGAGTCCCCAGGGGGTGATAAACGCTGTTAGTGGGCGACTTTCCTTGTCCAGATAGCCCTGGTGGTACGCTTTACCCTGGTCTAAGACTGAGAACCACAAACTTCCTCCCAGTGCATCCAACATATCTTGGATTCTTGGTATTGGGTGGCGGTCAGGAACTGATTTGCGGTTGAGTTCTCTGAAGTCAACACATAGACGAAGACCACCATCTTTTTTGCGGACACACACCACTGGCGATGAATAGGGAGATCGAGAGGGTGTGACCCACCCTCTTCTCAGTAGATCTTGCAGGTATTCCTTCACTTCACTATGAAGAGGCTTTGGAACAGACATGTAGGTCTTTTGCACTGGGGTCTTATCATGGAGGGTAATATGCATCTTGAGAGATGGTATACAGCCCACATCGTCACCATCATAGGCAAAGGCCTCACATTCCTCCCGCAACAGCTTTCTCACTGCCTCCTGCTGTCTCTCTGGGAGATGGCAGAGATCCACGGGTGGATCCCAGACGTTAGGTCTTTTAACTTGCTTATCTTCTGGCTGTTGGTTGCTACTTGCATTGCCAGATCTTGTCTCGGTGCTGTCCTTCCTTTTAACCGTCACCCCATTTTCTTTTATTTGCATTGGTGCTGTGTATACAGTTTTAATGGGTTCCAGGTACCCAACTACTCTATGACAGCCCAGGTAGATGATGCGATTAGTGGTATTGGTCACAGATACGGGTACGTATGGTACTCTTCTTTGTGGTATCTGCACCAGTGCATCATTGTAAAACACACCTTCTGGTGGAGGGGTTGAGGAGGTCGTGTGAAAAGAACATGTGTTGGCCTTGAGCTTGTGAACTCACGTGTGCTCTTATATAAACAGTGGTGACCTGGTTAGCTGGCAAGGGCACTCTTTTTCTGCCGGTGCAAACTACACCAGTCTCTGAGTCTGAGTTGCCATTCTGCATTACCTTTACCACTTGATGAGCAGTCCTCACCGTGATTGCAAAGGCCTTACTCACTTTGTGTGCCAACTGCTTCCTTCCACCTCTAGCACTTTTCTCATTTCTGTTAATGATGGCCTCAATGACATTGTAGCCGATGATGGGTCACTGGCAACTGCCGAGTCACTGGACACAAGTATTGGTACTTGGAGATCATTTGTGGAGACAGGGTCACTGCCTAATCTAAAGCTGACTTCAATCCAGCCTATATATGGGATAGGAGTATCATTAGCAGCAAGAACCGTCAGTGTCTCATCCTCTAACAATTCCGATATGGGTCTTATCACAGTGTGGGGAAGGTGGTTAAGTCGCCAGGAGTCATTCACCATGCTGGATTGAGCTCCCGTGTCCCACAGAGCTTTAACTCTACAATTGTCCATAATACAATCTACTATACATCTATTTCCTACAAGGCTTACCAACTGTGGCTGGTGTCGAGATAGCACATAATTAACCACATTCACTACTGAGGAAGTGCCAGCTGCTTTTTCTTCAAGAGCCGTTATTGGTTGCATGACTGGGCTGGGTGGTAACTGCTTATTTTGGGGCACTTTTTCGTCGACTACTGCTGGCCCCGTCCCAGTAGTCCCCACCCATTTCCCGATATGGCTCTGCACCCCCGAGAGAAGTGACCTTCCTGCCCGCATTTAAAACAGTGCAAACAGTTTTCCGCTCTTCCCTCATCTTTGCACTTTTTGCAGCCTTTCGCTCTCTGTTTATGTTCTGGAGGACGAGGTTTTACTTCCATTGCTGCCAGAAACATTTGTTTCATTTCTTTGCGAAGTTCTTCCAACATCTGCTGTGCATTCAAGGTGTCAGGCTTAGTTTCATTCCCTTTTACTGTTTTGATCGCTGCTGTTGAGTTGGACTCCATGTTTTTAGAGAGACTCTGGGCTGATGTGGGTTTTAACTGAGGGTCTGTTTGAAGCTCCTGCATTTTGGGGTTTTTCCCCACAGTGGATCTTTTCCGTTTGTCTTGTCTCTCACTCTCTACCTTTGCCGCCTCATCCACTTTCTGTATAAGCTCCTCATCTGTTATGCTCACATCACTGAGGTAAGGCAAAATTTGGAACTTCACTGCATCACTCAACAGTCCTGTTTCTATTGAGCAGAGAAACTTGCGCTGAATGACTGACCTGCTGTACTGTTCATCATTGTCCTCATTTGCTGCTTTCCATAACAGCTTCTCCTTAAGCTCAATAGCACGGAATACAAAGTTTAAGGCCGTTTCTCTAGGCTCTTGAGAGATGCTAATGAGCTGATGATAAAGTTCTGTGGAGCTATCTACCCGATAATGACCTTTCAGGATGGTAAGGAGGGCTGTGAGGGTCAACCCACGCTTGATCTCTAACATGTCCCGTAATGGCAGCCCCGGACTAACGGCCCTGATTACTGCTTCCACCACCTCAGTCTGTGTGTGTCCTTTCTCTACCCCCATCTCAATCTGGCGGACTAAACTGAGATACGATAACTTATCCCTCTGCCCACTCTCTCCAATTTGCCCACAAATTTTAAACTCCCTTCGCAGTGTCACCTCAGGCAATGTGCGAGTTGGCTCCAATAGACTCTTTGGTGGAATATATGCAGTCATTCGAGGAGAGGGGTGTGGTGAAAAGCATTTTTCTCTGCTTTCCTTCACAATTGGCTCCTCTGTCTGGTTCTCTTGGTCTATTTGATTACTTTGTCTTTCAATGAATGTTAGTAGGTTGCCACAGTACTGTTTAACTTCGTCATCTTTTTTTTTCTCAAAATCATCTAATGCGTCCTCCGCCATCTTTATGAGTGCCCTCCGTGTCCTGCTGCAGAACTCTCTACTAT
Source organism: Clarias gariepinus (assembly GCF_024256425.1). Classification (NCBI taxonomy): domain Eukaryota; kingdom Metazoa; phylum Chordata; class Actinopteri; order Siluriformes; family Clariidae; genus Clarias; species Clarias gariepinus. The sequence continues at coordinate 18,954,152 of NC_071114.1, read as the reverse complement.
CCAGGCCATCACATTTCATGTACCTGCAGACATCCGTGAGAGCTGCTTCACAAAGCTGCCACAGAGTTGCACTCACCTCATCACGCAGGTTCTGACTGGTTTCCATCTTGTTGAAGGTTTGACTCACTGGAAGGAGGGAGGTTAATCGTGCTAGTCACACTGTCGCCTCCCCCTGGCTGGCTCGCCAAAATATGTTACACTTTTAATAATGAGACGGCCCTCGTCCTCGGGCAACACATTTATTTCTGTAAAAATAGTTTTATGAAAACACTTTTAAACCCGGAGCACTCTCTCGCGTGTACACCTGCATTCACTCATTACATGCTGAACGCTTACACTCTACCAGCGTCCACACCCAATCCTCTAAACATACATCTACACATTACATTACATTACATGACACAGATCTCCTGCTATCAAACCTAACAATAAACAAACATTTTTAAACTTACATCACAAAAGTCAGATTATACTGCTTTATCAGATTCATGTCAGTAGGAAACACAATATTGTAGCGTTTTCACCGCTATGCAGGAACTTGGAGAGACGAGTGAGCTGCTTTTGCTGCCCAATGCAAATGGCTGGGAGTAATTTATTGTCTTCCTCCTCACGTATACACAAAATCCACCACATCCAACCTCCATAAAACACACATCATCCACACACACACACCTATGGCCGAAGCCACTAACTTGAACACTTTTTCCCAACAGGGTGAACACAAAACAATCCCTCCTGCAAAGCATGATGGTAGACCATCAAAACCCCGCCCACGCCACACTGCCCCCACCCGAGCTGTGACCGTCCCCGGTCATCATGGCGAACTCAGTCCAGGAGGCGTGCCGGTGGTCGGCGCTGGCGTTGCGAACGCCAGAGTCTCTTTGCAGAGGAAGGAGGGTTGCAACCGTCCTCCTGAGGCGGCCCGGCCTCCACAGAGTTCGATATCTCGCTGGCGTTGGGCTGATAGGGAGCGAGACGGTCCCGGTGGAGCACGACCACTCGTGACCGCCCCGTCAACCGCACCCGGTAGACTACGTCAGAGAGCTGGGCCAGTACCGTGCAGGGCCCCACCCAGTGAGACATAAGCTTAGGGGAAAGCCCCCTTTTCCTTCCAGGGGAATACACCCAAACCTGCTCCCCAGTAGCAAAGTCTCGTCCCCGGCTGTGGGTGTCATACACGCGGCGCTGTTTAACACCAGCGTCCGCCAAGTGTCTACGCGCTAATTCGTGGACACGGAACAGTTTGTCTCTCAGCGAACAAAAATAATCCAACCCCGGCTTCGTAGGTAAATCCACTTGTGGAGGGGGGCCGAACACCAGGTCCACGGGCGTGCGCAATTCGCGACCGAACATTAACGCCGCTGGCGTCAGCTGTGAGGACTCCTGCACTGCGGTGCGATAGGCCCACAGCACAAGGGGCAGATGTTCGTCCCAATCCTTCTGCCGGGCGCTGGTAAGCACGGCGAGCTGGGTAGTGAGTGTCCGGTTGAAACGCTCCACGAGGCCGTCACTCTGCGGATGAAGGGGCGTGGTGCGGGTCTTTTTCACCCCGAGGCGTTCACACACCGCCGCAAACACCTCCGCCTCGAAGTTACGCCCCTGATCGCTGTGCAACCGCTCCGGGGCGCCGAACCGGCTGAACACCTCATCCACCAGCACTCGAGCCGTGGTGGAAGCGCTTTGGTCAGGAACGGCAAATGCCTCCGGCCACTTGGTGAAGTAGTCCATGGCCACCAGCACATACCGGTTCCCGCGATCGGAAATGGGAAACGGCCCGAGAATGTCCACGCCCATACGCTCCATAGGTGCCCCCACCCGAAAGTCTTGCAGGGGTGCTCGCGAGCGCTGGGTAGGGCCCTTCTTTGCCGTGCAGACGTCGCATCTGTGCACAAAGAGTTCGTTATCAGTGTGGCAGCCCGGCCAGTAGAAACGAGCGCGCAGCCGCCGCAAAGTTTTTGTTACGCCGAAGTGTCCCGCGCCCGCGTGCCCATGGACCATCCCTAACACACGTGCCCGCAAAGTCCGCGGCACCAGCAGCTGAAAATACTCGCCAGCGCCGCACGGCCGCTCCCAGTGGCGATAGAGTAGGCCCCCCCGCAACGATAGTCTGTCGAACTGCGAATGGAGTGCTTTTACCTCTAGGCCCAGGTGGGCGACAGCGTTATACTCCGGTCTCCGGCCCGCTTTAACCCAACCTAATACCTGCTGCAGTGCCGGGTCCTTCTCCTGCTCAGCGATTAACTGTTCACAGTCCAGCTGCGGCACCGGCGCAACGGCTATAGGCGAGGGTTTAGGCACCGCAGTAACTCGGCTGCACGCCGGCTCGGACGGCTGGTTACCGACGGGGGCTCCGGAGGACTGCGCAGGAAGACTGTTCTGACTCACGGGGTTCGAAAAGTGCTCGACGTTGCAATCGCCCGCGCGCGCTTCTACCCTCTCGCAGTGCTGACAGCGCTCGTTGCTACACGGCCGGCGGGACAAAGCATCGGCGTTAGCATGCAGTTTCCCCGCTCGGTGCTGAACAATAAAATCGTAATCTTGCAACCGCTCGAGCCAGCGCGCTAACTGCCCTTCAGGCTCTTTAAAGCTAGGCAGCCAAACTAACGAAGCGTGATCGGTCCGCAGCAAGAAAGACTGCCCATATAAATACGGCCTAAAATGCTTAAGAGCCGCGACGACCGCTAACAGCTCGCGCCGCGTGACGCAGTAGTTCTTCTCCGGTCCAGACAACGCGCGGCTGAAGTAGGCGATAGCACGCTCTTTGCCCTCGGACACCTGAGACAGGACGGCCCCCAGCCCTACATCGCTTGCGTCCGTGTCGAGGATAAACATACGGGACGCGTCCGGATATTCTAGAACAGGCGACGTAACCAGAGCTTCCCGTAACTGGGTGAACGCTCGCGCGTGCACCCAGTCCCAGCGAAACGGCTGGTTCTTTCTCGTGAGCTCGTGTAGCGGGCTGGCGATCGTGGCAAAATTCTTTACGAACCGGCGATAGTACGAGGCTAACCCGAGAAAGGTGCGTAGCTGCGACACATTTACCGGTTCAGGCCAATTCTGTACCGCAGCAATTTTGGCTGGATCGGTGGCAATCCCTTGAGCGCTAATCACGTGTCCCAGAAAGACAGTCTCCTGCCGCAACAACTGGCACTTTTTGGGATTTAGCCGCAAATTCGCCCGCCGGATAGCTAGAAATACCTCCCGTAAGTTAGCTAGCGCAACCTCAAACTCCTTGCCGTGCACCAGTAAATCGTCCAGGTAGACGACACACCGATTGCGAGGAATATCGGCCAACACTTTCTCCATCAACCGTTCGAACGTAGCTGGAGCGTTACATAGGCCGAACGGCATGCGCCGGAATTGCCACAACCCCTGTCCGATCGAGAACGCCGTTTTAGGACGTGCTTCCGGTGCGAGTTCTACCTGCCAATACCCGCTACGCAAATCCAGCGAGCTAAACCACGCCGAGCCCGCAACGTGTTCAAGCGCATCATCTATTCGCGGTAACGGATAAGAATCTTTGCGCGTTACCTCGTTTAACCGCCGGTAATCCACGCAAAACCGCCACGACTCGTCTTTTTTCCGCACCAGCTCAACCGGCGAAGACCACGGCCCGGACGCTGGCTCTATGACGCCCGAGTCGGCCATCTCCCGCAGCGTCTGCTCGGCGATAGCCCGTTTAGCTAATGGAAGCCGTCTCGGATGTAGCCGCACAGGAGCTGCGTTACCCGTATCGATACTGTGCTGCACCAAATTGGTATGAGTGCACTCGCGCTCATCTACCGCGAAAATGTCCGCGAACTCGTTCAAAAGGGACTTCACGGCATCGGTCTGCGCCTGATTTAGGCCTACGCTGCTACGCTGCATAATCTCGGCCATTATGCTCGTTCGGTCTGCTACCGGATGCTTACATGGGGCGCCAACCGGAAGTTCCGCCCCCCGGGTTCGCTCCACTAACCTGTCCGGCTGCGTTTTGGGCACTAGCAACCTGGCTAACCCGAAGCTACCACGCAACGTTCCGTCATCGAGATTCAGTACGGCACCCCACCTTTCCAAAATATCCAACCCCAAGATACAATCATCCTCAATGTCGGCCACAAAGAATGGATGAAAAAGAATGATTGCACCTACTTGTATTCGCACGGTGCGACAGGCCCGTATCTCCAGATAACTCCCCGACACGGTGCGAATGTTCGCGGCTGGGGCCGGCAGCAAACGATCGCGATCACCCTGTGCCAGTACTCCCCAGCGCAGCAGCGAGACGGTAGAGCCGGTGTCCACGAGCGCTCGTAGCGAAACGTTGTCCAGGCCACACTGAACGTAAACCCCCGCGCGATTTCCTACACGTCCTGACCGGAGATTGAGACCGGCAGTCGGGGAAACAAGGAAAGCTGTGGGAGGCGGCTTCCCCTCGGCGCCCCCCGAAGCTAGTTTAACGGCTGCTGGGGTACGTTGTCCTCAGGCCGGAGAAGATTGCAGCGGTAATCCGGCGGCCCCTGGCCTCGGCGTCGTCGCGAACTCTCAGGAGCGGTGTCGAGGCCTAGCCGCGACGGGTAGCCCTGTCCCCGGCCAGGTTCACCTACCGAGCGGCCCCGAGCCACGGGAGTGCGCTCGGCTCTTTCGCCGTGGCGTTCCGCCATGATGGGTTCGGCGCGTTCAGCCTCGCGCAGCGCCTCATCCAGGGAAGCCGGTGCCGCTAGCCGGATGTGCTCCCGAAGCCGCCACGGCCGGACTCCCCGCAGAAAAGCACGGCGCGCTAACTCCTCCTGCTGGGCGGGCCCAAACTCCGGGTAGCCTATGCGCGCGAGAGCTCTCAGGTCCATGGCGAACGCCCCCAATGGCTCGGAGGCGCTCCGCACGCGGGTTGCCAGCTCCTCGCCCGCAGCCTCATTACGTTCACCTGTGCCGAAGCGAAAACGGAGCGATTGCTGCAGCTTTACCCAGTCGTCCCGCTCATCAGCCCGGAGGTCTTGCAGCGCCCGCAGCGCGTCTCCCTCCAACGAGAGGGCCACCCGGACGGCTGTTTCTGCCGGGGACCAGCCCGCGAATTTGGCGGCTAGCTCTACTTGGGCGATGTATGCGTTGGGATCGCCGGTGCCGTTGTAGGCCGGCAGGCGCAGCTGCAGGTCGCTTCGCTGGCGGACGGGGCACGGAGCTGTAGCTTGCTCCGGTGCCGGCGCCGCGTCACTGGAGGAATCCTCTCCGAGGTCCAATGCCGGGACCTGGAACACGCCGCTCCGCTCCGGTCGCCGCTCTTTGCCCGCGCTGGCCCCATCAGGGAGGGGCTTCTTCCTCCTCAGCCGCTCTGCCACTCGGCGGACTATTTGGATCCGCCGGATTTCCTCCGGGGTGCGCTCTAACCCGCGACTCTCCATCCCACTTCTGACACCAAATGTAGCGTTTTCACCGCTATGCAGGAACTTGGAGAGACGAGTGAGCTGCTTTTGCTGCCCAATGCAAATGGCTGGGAGTAATTTATTGTCTTCCTCCTCACGTATACACAAAATCCACCACATCCAACCTCCATAAAACACACATCATCCACACACACACACCTATGGCCGAAGCCACTAACTTGAACACTTTTTCCCAACAGGGTGAACACAAAACAATCCCTCCTGCAAAGCATGATGGTAGACCATCAAAACCCCGCCCACGCCACAATATTTACAGTTATAAGGATGGCTATTCCGTGTCCACTTATTCACATTTCTCCAGCATCAATACTGTGTATGAATCTGTCTCATTACATTAATCATGTAAACCACCGTTTGAACTTAATATTAATTATATTAACTATTCCAAAAACTTGCTTTTAACTTTACACATCACTGTATTTAACCAATCACATTCTTACTAAATGGTAAACAAAATAACTTTTAACACCCAGTCTGACCCAATATAGCAAGATGCTAGTTAAACCCAATGGCTGAAGGAATAGCATGGCTTTAGCATGGGAGCATGTCAGTCTATCCACACGTGCGCTTCTGTCTAGCTCCCTTAATAACCACACACGGCTGATTCATGTCCTTAAACATTAATTTAGTTCACAGTCAGTTACTTCTTACCCACTTTTATCTGAACCATGGTATTTTAAGCATTTGTTCCTTATTTTTGTACCTGCTAAAGTTATGACCTGTTACCCAAATTATTGACGCCATTGTTTGCCGATTTGGCGTCAATGCCGAGCACTTTTAATTAACACTAAGTTCAATTATTTTAAAACTACTCTGATACCAACTACAGTTGCATGAACAAATAATACTGTTGTGCATTACTTAAAGATTAATTAACATCAGCTTACCTGTAAAAATAGTTTTATGAAAACACTTTTAAACCCGGAGCACTCTTTCGCGTGTACACCTGCATTTACTCATTATATGCTGAACGCTTACACTCTACCAGCGTCCACACCCAATCCTCCGCCTAGTGTACCAATTAGGGTGCCTCCGCTAGTAGCTGATTGTTACATGAACAGCACTCTTTAAGAAACATGCACAATATTATCAGTCAGTATCACAGTAGTTCCAAAAACGCTACTCGGCTTAAAAAATTAATAGGGGCAATACTTTACTCTCCTTTTAGCTGTACATAACCTTACAGGGCTACACACACACATACACACGGTCATTCAAGCACTACGGGCAATTTGGGAACAACAGTTAGCCAAATCTGCATGTCTTTGGACTGTGGAAGAAAACCAGAGTACCCAGAGGAAACCTACCAAGTATAGAGAGAACGTGCAAATGCCATGCACATAGAGACAGGAATCGAACATGGCTGGGACTTGAACCCAGACTCTGGACCATGGTTGCTTAGTGCTAACCCCTAAGCACCCATGCCATGCTCTAAATGAACAAAATTGCTATATTATTTGCATGTGTGAGTTCATTTGGTGTATGTGAGACAAATATACTATGGGAAAACATGAATAGATTGTATGATTAATGTATTGTGAAATAAGAGGACAGGAAGAACTTTACTGACCTCTACAGAAAAAAAAAAACAATAACAGACAGTATAACTTATCACCTTCTCGCTAACCCACATCGCATATCCATTCTATAGTGACCCCTAATAAAATTTAAATACATGTTATTACAAGACACAACATAAATATTTTATTGATTTAGAAACATACACAGTCATTGTGAGATGTACGTTGTGATGCAGAATGTTTTTTAATCATTTTATTATCACTATTACAGTATAATAATAATAATAATAATAATATAATAATAACTAAATAATAATAATAATAATAATAATAATAATTTGGAACTTAAAATATATTTCATTTAGTATTTATTAGCTAGAGTGAATTGATGTTTGATAATATAGACCTAAAAACATGGTAATGTTATATATAAGAAATATAAGAATTTGTTTCTTTTTTATACTACAACATACATATACCTCCAAAAACATGTTTTATGGTTTAAAAGTACACAAATAGTAGTCACTAATATAACTCCATAGTATTAACTTGATAAATGTTTCAAAAATCATGATGCCAATACATTTTTGTTATACATGAAAATAAGATCCACTGAAAACCAGTGTAACTGATTGCATGGTTAGTAACATTGCATGGATCATGAAGATGCCTGCTTTCTGAATTATTATATATTCAATTGTACAAATAAAATCATGCAGGGCTGAAGTGTGATTAGTTGGTGTTTTATAAGGTATATATATATCTTTTTTTTTGTGTGTGTGTGTGTGTGTGCGCGTGTGTGTTTTACTGTGGATGGGGGAAAGCCTTTTTAAAACACTCACAAATAATGGTTATGTGACCTTGACAAATAAAAGATATGTAAAATATGTCAGAACTTATGAAGCATTTACGGAAATGAGTTGATCAATAATTGATTGCCACAGGTGATCCTTAAGGTGTGACTTTTTGTATTTGCTTCACTGTAATCTTAATGTTTCCATTAACATTAGCTTGGATGAGTCTGGAAAACTGTTGAACAAATTAAACAAATGAAAAGAATTAAATATGTACATACATAAATTTAAATATATGCAGACATAGCCTTACTATAAACATATACTATATAACCAAAAGTTTGTGAACACCTGACCATTAGAACCATTTGGGGTTTTTGTATGGTTCTAAGATGTATTCCTCTGTTATAACACTGGCATTCCAACTTGTTTGCTCTTACAAGAACCTCTAATTTTCTGAGAGGTTTTCTAGAAGAATTTGGAATGTGGCTGTGGGGATTTGCTCATTTAGCCCCAAGTGCATTAGTCAGGTCAGGTCAGGTCAAGGTATTTACTTAAGCTGAGGTATTCAGTTAAGATGAGGTGTTTGTGAAGGTCACTCAATGTATTTTATTTCCAACATGTTTCCTTAGTTCCAGCAAAGAGAAGTTGTAATAGTACAGCATTTACAGTAAAGCCATGCTATACAATTGTGTGCTTCCAATGTTGTGGCAACAGCTTGGGGAAGGCCTACATACATTCCCATTATTAATTCATTAACAAATGACTCATTGAACTTCATCAAGTTTGCATAGAACAGCAAGAACCCTTTCTCTCACCTGCTGCTCTTTCTGTTTTGTCTTTTTAATTTAATAAGACAAAAAAAAAATCAGTTTGTCACAAAACCGAAAACAAAAAGCAACTCTTTCTGATTTGAGAATTGGTAGCCAATGGTATAAATGGTCAAATATGACTGGTCAAATTAGGCTGATTTTTTAAATGATTAATCTACAGTTAATTAACAGTAACAGTAGTTGTAACATTCTTGAAATGACTCTCCAGGGTCAGTATGTTATACTCATCAACAGAATGACTGTTTATAGCTGCTGTGACTTAAACAGGAACAGGAACAGGATTTAACTTGTCTTGCAAACATTACATGAGTAATGTTGTAAATATAACTATGCAGCACAATTCCCAGCATAGAATTACTAGATTTTCAGTGTTCAAACACTGTACATGGTAAATAAAGGTTCAGTCGGCTCAAATATATTATGATGCTTCATAATGTTTTACTATTTTATTGTGTATATTCCAATTTATATTTATAAATATATAATATGTACTGTATTAACCATATATGTGGAGTATTGAATTAGGTGTGACCTTACCTCATTTATATAGGTAACAATTTGATCCTTGCTTAGTTCAGTGACAGATAGCATTCTAACCACTGCTTGGGCAAACACTGTAGAGAGAGATGAAAAGAGATAAGCTGAATTGTTATTTATTTTATAATAAGGCATAAAAAATAAAACATTTTACAATTGTTTGAAAGGGAAGTAAGAGTAAGTAAGAATATTTGTAGGTAAAACAATACCTGTCAATGGTGGAGCTGTTGATGGTTGAATAATCTGGGAAGAAGTGGTTTTGTTGGTGGTTGTTGGAGGGGTTGTAGATGTTCCTGGAGTGCTGTGTTTGCTGCTTGTTGTTGAATGAGTTGTATTTTCAGAGGAAGTTGTTATACTTCTTGTTGAAGAAGCTGTACTTATTTTTCCGAAGGTTGTGGATATTTTTGGAGAGGTAGTTGTAATCACTGACGTTGACACCATGGTTTTTGATAGAGTTGTAACTGTATTTGTTGGAGAGATGGTTGTGATGTTTTTTGTTGTTGCTGGTCTAGCTGTTGTGTTTGTTGTATTTGGAAGCATTGTTGGTGTTTTTCCAGAGTTGGTGGTTGTGTTGGTTGGTGTTGAAATTGTTGTTCCAAGTATTTTTGGAAAGGTGGTTAAGGAAGTTCTTGATGTTGATTGATAGGGCTCAGCGGTTGTAACTTTGATTGCTGAAGATGTGACGGAAATGATGGATGATGTCACTGATGATGTTGATAAACTTCCCGGGGAGATAGATGTTGAGAAAATGTCTTGAAATTCAGGTGCTATTGACTGATCTGTTGATGATTGTAGTGAAGTAGATGGTTCTGCTATATCCAATGGTGTTGACAATGTTTCCGAAGCTTTGGAATATGTTGAGTGATCTGTAGTTGATTCTGGTAAAGTTATGGGTGATCCTGTATCGGATGGTAATGACAGAACTTCTGGAGATTCAAAGGTTGATAACATGTTTGGAGGTTCTGATATGGATGATGGATATGTGGATGTTTTTGGTGAGGTAAATGGTGACACCAAAACTGGCAATGTTACAGCTCCTAGGGAGTGAGGTGTTGATGAGTAATCTGTTGATAATTCTAGTGCAGTATATGGTGATGCTGTAGAAATTTCTGATGAAGTATCTGGTGAAACTGTAGCTAATCGTGTTGACAAACTTTCTGTCGATTCAGATGTAGATAAAACTTCTGTAAATCCAGATGTTCGGTGATCTGCTAATGATGTTAATAAAGAATATGGGTATTCTGTAACTGTTTGTGTTGCAGAATTTACTGAGGAATCAGAGGTTAATGGGTAATCTGTAGATGATTTTGGTAAAGAAAAGGGTGATGCTGTAACCAGTGGTGTTGACAAACTTTCTAAAGGTTCTATAATTGATGAGTAATCTGTTGATGATTCTGTAAAAGTGGATGGTGATTTTGCATTTGTTTTTGATGAAGTTTCAGGAGATTCTGATGTTAAGTGATTTGTAGATGGTTCTGATGAAGTATATTTTGTAGTTGCATTGGCTCCTGGGGAAGTTTCAGGCGATTCAGATGGTGAGTGATCTGTGGTTGATTGTGATAAAGTAAAAGGTGATACTGTAACTGATGGTGTTGACAGACTTTCTGGAGATTCAGAGGTTGCTAACATGTTTGCAGATTCTGATATGGATGCTCGATATGTAGACGTTTTTGGTAAGGTAAATGGTGAGATTGTAACTTGTAATGTTACAGCTCCTGGAAAGTGAAATGTTGATGAGTAATCTGTTGTTAATTCTGATAAAGTAACTGGGGATGTAGAAATTTCTGATGAAGTACCTGCTGATACTGTAACCAATAGTGTTGACAAACGTTCTGTTAATTCAAAGGTAGATAAAACTTCTGTAAATCCAGATGTTGAGTGATCTGCTAATGAAGTTAATAAAGTATCTGGGTATGCTGTAACTGTTTTTGTTCCTGAATTTACTGCGGAACCAGATGTTAATGGGGTATCTGTAGATGATTCTGGTGAAGAAAAGGTTGATGCTGTAACCAGTGTAGTTGACAAACTTTCTGGAGATTCTGTAATTGATGTGTAATCTGTTGATGATTCCGTAAAAGTATATGATGATTTTGCATTTGTTTGTGAGGACGTTTCAGGAGCTTTAGATGTTGAGTGATCTGTAGATGGTTCTGATAAAGTATATTGTGTAGTTGCATTGGTTTGTGAGAAAGTTTCAGGAGATTCAGATGTTGAGTGATCTGTAGTTGATTCTGGTAACGTAATGGGTGTTACTGTAACTGTTGGTGTTGACAGACCTTCTAGAGTTTCAGAGGTTGCTAAAATGTTTGCAGATAGTGTTGACAAGCTTTCTGTTGATTCAGAGGTAGATAAAACTTCTGTAAATCCCGATGTTGAGTGATCTGCTAATGAAGTTAATAAAGTAAATGGGTATGCTGTAACTGTTTGTGTTCCTGAATTTACTGCGGAACCAGATATTAATGGGGTATCTGTAGATGATTCTGGTGAAGAAAAGGGTGATGCTGTAACCAGTGTAGTTGACAAATTTTGTGGAGATTTTGTCATTGATGTGTTATCTGTTGATGATTCTGTAAAAGTATATGGTGATTTTGCATTTGTCTGTGAGGAAGTTTCAGGAGATTCAGATGTTGAGTGATCTGTAGTTGATTCTGGTAACGTAATGGGTGTTACTGTAACTGTTAGTGTTGACAGACTTTCTAGAGTTTTAGAGGTTGCTAAAATGTTTGCAGATAGTGTTGACAAGCTTTCTGTTGATTCAGAGGTAGATAAAACTTCTGTAATTTCAGATGTTGAGTGATCTGCTAATGAAGTTAATAAAGTATCTGGGTATGCTGTAACTGTTTGTGTTCCGGAATTTACTGGGGAATCAGAGATGAATGGGTGATCTGTAGATGATTCTGGTGAAGTATAAAGTGGTGCTGTAACTAGTTTTGTTGACAAACTTTCTGGAGATTCTGTAATTGATGAATAATCTGTTGATGATTTTGTAAAAGTATATGGTAATTTTGCATTTGTTTGCGAAAAAGTGTTTGAAGATTCAGCTGTTGAGTGATCTGTAGATGGTTCTGATAAAGTATATTGTGTAGTTGCATTGGTTTGTGAGGAAGTTTTAGAAGATTCAGATGTTGAGTGATCTGTAGTTGATCCTGGTAAAGTAATACTGGGTGATACTTTAACTGATCGTGGTGACAGACTTTCTGGAGATTTAGAAGTTGATAACATGTTTGCAGATTCCAAGTTGGATGCTGAATATGAGGATGGTTCTGGTGAGGTTAATTGTGACGTTGAAACTGGCAATGTTACAGCCCCTGGAGAGTCAGGTGTTGATGAGTAATCTGTTGATAATTCTGATGAAGTAACTGTTGATGCTGTAGGAATTTCTGATGAAGTACCTGATGATACTGTACCCAATAGTGTTGACAAGCTTTCGGTTGATTCAGAGGTAGATAAAACTTCTGTAAATCCAGATGTTGAGTGATCTGCTAATGAAGTTAATAAAGTATCTGGGTATGCTGTAACTGTTTGTGTTCCGGAATTTACTGTGGAACCAGATGTTAATGGGGTATCTGTAGATGATTCTAGTGAAGAAAAGGATGATGCTGTAACCAGTGTAGTTGACAAATTTTGTGGAGATTCTGTAATTGATGTGTAATCTGTTGATGATTCCGTAAAAGTATATGGCAATTTTGCATTTGTTTGTGAGGAAGTTTCAGGAGATTCTGATGTTAAGTGATTTGTAGATAGTTCTGATGAAGTATATTTTGTAGTTGCATTAGCTTCTAATGAACTTTCAGGCAATTCAGATGTTGAGTGATCTGTGGTTGATTGTGATAAAGTAAAAGGTGATACTGTAACTGATGGTGTTGACAAACTTTCTGGAGATTCAGAGGTTGCTAACATGTTTGCAGATTCTGATATGGATGCTCGATATGTAGACGTTTTTGGTGAGGTAAATGGTGAGATTGTAACTGGTAATGTTACAGCTTCTGGAAAGTGAAGTGTTGATGAGTAATCTGTTGTTAATTTTGATGAAGTAACTGGGGATGTAGAAATTTCTGATGAAGTAACTGGTGATACTGTAACCAATAGTGTTGACAAGCTTTCTGTTGATTCAGAGGTAGATAAAACTTCTGTAAATCCAGATGTTGAGTGATCTGCTAATGAAGTTAATAAAGTATATGGGTATGCTGTAACTGTTTGTGTTCCAGAATTTACTGTGGAACCAGATGTTAATGGGATATCTATAGATGATTCTGGTGAAGAAAAGGGTGATGCTGTTGCCAGTGTAGTTGACAAACTTTCTGGAGATTCTGTAATTGATGTGTAATCTGTTGATGATTCCGTAAAAGTGTATGGCGATTTTGCATTTGTTTGTGAGGAAGTTTCAGGAGATTCAGATGTTGAGTGATCTGTAGATGGTTCTAATAAAGTATATTGTGGAGTTGCATTTGTTTGTGAGGAAGTTTCAGGAGATTCAAATGTTGAGTAATCTGTAGTTGATTCTGGTAACGTAATGGGTGTTACTGTAACTGTTGGTGTTGACAGACTTTCTAGAGCTTCAGAGGTTGCTAAAATTTTGGCAGATAGTGTTGACAAGCTTTCTGTTGATTCAGAGGTAGATAAAACTTCTGTAAATTCAGATGTTGAGTGATCTGCTAATGAAGTTAATAAAGTATCTGGGTATGCTGTAACTGTTTGTGTTGCTAAATTTACTGGGGAATCAGAGATTAAAGGGTGATCTGTAGATGATTCTGGTGAAGTATGAAGTGGGGCTGTAACTAGTTTTGTTGACAAACTTTCTGGAGATTCTGTAATTGATGAATAATCTGTTGATGATTCTGTAAAAGTATATGGTAATTTTGCATTTGTTTGCGAAAAAGTGTTTGAAGATTCAGCTGTTGAGTGATCTGTAGTTGGTTCTGATGAAGTATATTGTGTAGTTGCATAGGTTTGTGAGGAAGTTTTAGGAGATTCAGATGTTGAGTGATCTGTAGTTGATCGTGGTAAAGTAATACTGGGTGATATTGTAACTGATCGTGTTGACAGACTTTCTGGAGATTTAGAGGTTGATAACATGTTTGCAGATTCTAAGTTGGATGCTGAATATGAAGATGGTTCTGGTGAGGTTAATTGTGACGTTGAAACTGGCAATGTTACAGCTCCTGGAGAGTAAAGTGTTGATGAGTAATCTGTTAATAATTCTGATGAAGTACCTGATGATACTGTAACCAATAGTGTTGACAAGCTTTCTGTTGATTCAGAGGTAGATAAAACTTCTGTAAATCCAGATGTTGAGTGATCTGCTAATGAAGTTAATAAAGTATATGGGTATGCTGTAACTGTTTGTGTTCCAGAATTTACTGCGGAACCAGATGTTAATGGGGTATCTATAGATGATTCTGGTGAAGAAAAGGGTGATGCTGTTGCCAGTGTAGTTGACAAACTTTCTGGAGATTCTGTAATTGATGTGTAATCTGTTGATGATTCCGTAAAAGTGTATGGCGATTTTGCACTCGTTTGTGAGGAAGTTTCAGGAGATTCAGATGTTGAGTGATCTGTAGATGGTTCTGATAAAGTATATTGTGGAGTTGCATTTGTTTGTGAGGACGTTTCAGAAGATTCAGATGTTGGGTGATCTGTAGTTGATTCTGGTAATGTAATGGGTGTTACTGTAACTGTTGGTGTTGACAGACTTTCTAGAGTTTTAGAGGTTGCTAAAATGTTTGCAGATACTGTTGACAAGCTTTCTGTTGATTCAGAAGTAGATAAAACTTCTGTAAATCCCGATGTTGAGTGATCTGCTAATGTAGTTAATAAAGTATATGGGTATGCTGTAACTGTTTTTCTTCCTGAATTTACTGCGGAGCCAGATATTAATGGGGTATCTGTAGATGATTCTGGTGAAGAAAAGGGTGATGATGTAACCAGTGTAGTTGACAAATTTTGTGGAGATTCTGTCATTGATGTGTTATCTGTTGATGATTCCATAAAAGTATATGATGATTTTGCATTTGTTTGTGTGGAAGTTTCAGAAGATTCAGATGTTGAGTAATCTGTAGTTGATTCTGGTAACGTTATGGGTGTTACTGTAACTGTTGGTGTTGACAGACTTTCTAGAGTTTTAGAGGTTGCTAAAATGTTTGCAGATAGTGTTGACAAGCTTTCTGTTGATTCAGAGGTAGATAAAACTTCTGTAAATCCAGATGTTGAGTGATCTGCTAATGAAGTTAATAAAGTATACGGGTATGCTGTAACTGTTTGTGTTCCTGAATTTACTGTGGAACCAGATGTTAATGGGGTATCTGTAGATGATTCTGGTGAAGAAAAGGGTGATGCTGTAACCAGTGGTGTTGAAAAACCTCGTGGAGATTCTGTTATTGATGTGTAATCTGTTGATGATTCCCTAAAAGTATATGGCGATTTTGCATTTGTTTGTAAGGAAGTTTCAGGAGCTTCAGATGTTGAGTGATCTGTAGATGGTTCTGATAAAGTATATTGCGAAGTTGCATTGGTTTGTGAGGAAGTTTTAGGCGATTCAGGTGTTGAGTGATCTGTAGTTGATTGTGGTAAAGTAATAGGTGATACTGTAACTGATGGTGTTGACAGACTTTCTGAAGATTCAGAGGTTGCTAACAGGTTTGCAGATTCTAAGTTGAATGGTGAATATGAAGATGGTTCTGGTGAGGTTAATTGTGACGTTGAAACTGGCAATGTTACAGCTCCTGGAGAGTGAAGTGTTGATGAGTAATCTGTTAATAATTCTGATAAAGTAACTGTTGATGCTGTGGGAATTTCTGATGAAGTACCTGATGATACTGTAACCAATAGTGTTGACAAGCTTTCTGTTGATTCAGAGGTAGATAAAACTTCTGTAAATCCAGGTGTTGAGTGATCTGCTAATGAAGTTAATAAAGTATCTGGGTATGCTGTAACTGTTTGTGTTCCTGAATTTACTGTGGAACTGGATGTTAATGGGGTATCTGTAGATGATTCTGGTGAAGAAAAGGGTGATGCTGTAACCAGTGGTGTTGAAAAACTTCGTGGAGATTCTGTTATTGATGTGTAATCTGTTGATGATTCCCTAAAAGTATATGGCAATTTTGCATTTGTTTGTGAGGAAGTTTCAGGCGATTCAGATGTTGAGTGATCTGTAGTTGATTGTGGTAATGTAATGGGTGATACTGTAACTGATGGTGTTGACAGACTTTCTGAAGATTCAGAGGTTGCTAACAGGTTTGCAGATTCTGATATGGATGCTCGATATGTAGACGTTTTTGGTGTGGTAAATGGTGAGATTGTAACTGGTAATGTTACAGCCCCTGGAGAGTCAGGTGTTGATGAGTATTCTGTTGATAATTCTGGTAAAGTATATGGTGATGCTATAAAAATTTCTGAAGAAGTAACTGCTGATACTGTAACCAGTGGTGTTGACAAGCTTTCTGTTGATTTAAAGGTAGGTAAAACTTCTGTAAATCCAGATGTTGAGTGATCTGCTAATGAAGTTAATAAAGTATATGGATATGCTGTAACTGTTTGTGTTCCGGTATTTACTGGGAAATCAGAGGTTAATGGGTGATCTGTAGATGATTCTGGTAAAGAAAAGGGTGATGCTCTAACCACTGGTGTTGACAAACTTTCTGAAGATTCTGTAATTGATGAGTAACCTGTTGATGATTCTGTAAAAGTATATGGTAATTTTGCATTTGTTTGTGAGGACGTTTCAGAAGATTCAGATGTTGAGTGATCTGTAGTTGATTCTGGTAATGTAATGGGTGTTACTGTAACTGTTGGTGTTGACAGACTTTCTAGAGTTTTAGAGGTTGCTAAAGTGTTTGCAGATAGTGTTGACAAGCTTTCTGTTGATTCGGAGGTAGATAAAACTTCTGTAAATTCAGATGTTGAGTGATCTGCTAATGAAGTTAATAAAGTATCTGGGTATGCTGTAACTGTTTGTGTTCCGGAATTTACTGGGGAATCAGAGATTAATAGGTGATCTGTAGATGATTCTGGTGAAGTATAAAGTGGTGCTGTAACTAGTTTTGTTGACAAACTTTCAGGAGATTCTGTAATTGATGAATAATCTGTTGATGATTCTGTAAAAGTATATGGTAATTTTGCATTTGTTTGCGAAAAAGTGTTTGAAGATTCAGCTGTTGAGTGATCTGTAGATGGTTCTGATAAAGTATATTGTGTAGTTGCATTGGTTTGTGAGGAAGTTTTAGAAGATTCAGATGTTGAGTGATCTGTAGTTGATCCTGGTAAAGTAATACTGGGTGATACTTTAACTGATCGTGTTGACAGACTTTCTGGAGATTTAGAAGTTGATAACATGTTTGCAGATTCCAAGTTGGATGCTGAATATGAAGATGGTTCTGGTGAGGTTAATTGTGACGTTGAAACTGGCAATGTTACAGCCCCTGGAGAGTCAGGTGTTGATGAGTAATCTGTTGATAATTCTGATGAAGTAACTGTTGATGCTGTAGGAATTTCTGATGAAGTACCTGATGATACTGTACCCAATAGTGTTGACAAGCTTTCGGTTGATTCAGAGGTAGATAAAACTTCTGTAAATCCAGATGTTGAGTGATCTGCTAATGAAGTTAATAAAGTATCTGGGTATGCTGTAACTGTTTGTGTTCCGGAATTTACTGTGGAACCAGATGTTAATGGGGTATCTGTAGATGATTCTAGTGAAGAAAAGGATGATGCTGTAACCAGTGTAGTTGACAAATTTTGTGGAGATTCTGTAATTGATGTGTAATCTGTTGATGATTCCGTAAAAGTATATGGCAATTTTGCATTTGTTTGTGAGGAAGTTTCAGGAGATTCTGATGTTAAGTGATTTGTAGATAGTTCTGATGAAGTATATTTTGTAGTTGCATTAGCTTCTAATGAACTTTCAGGCAATTCAGATGTTGAGTGATCTGTGGTTGATTGTGATAAAGTAAAAGGTGATACTGTAACTGATGGTGTTGACAAACTTTCTGGAGATTCAGAGGTTGCTAACATGTTTGCAGATTCTGATATGGATGCTCGATATGTAGACGTTTTTGGTGAGGTAAATGGTGAGATTGTAACTGGTAATGTTACAGCTTCTGGAAAGTGAAGTGTTGATGAGTAATCTGTTGTTAATTTTGATGAAGTAACTGGGGATGTAGAAATTTCTGATGAAGTAACTGGTGATACTGTAACCAATAGTGTTGACAAGCTTTCTGTTGATTCAGAGGTAGATAAAACTTCTGTAAATCCAGATGTTGAGTGATCTGCTAATGAAGTTAATAAAGTATATGGGTATGCTGTAACTGTTTGTGTTCCAGAATTTACTGTGGAACCAGATGTTAATGGGGTATCTATAGATGATTCTGGTGAAGAAAAGGGTGATGCTGTTGCCAGTGTAGTTGACAAACTTTCTGGAGATTCTGTAATTGATGTGTAATCTGTTGATGATTCCGTAAAAGTGTATGGCGATTTTGCATTTGTTTGTGAGGAAGTTTCAGGAGATTCAGATGTTGAGTGATCTGTAGATGGTTCTGATAAAGTATATTGTGGAGTTGCATTTGTTTGTGAGGAAGTTTCAGGAGATTCAAATGTTGAGTAATCTGTAGTTGATTCTGGTAACGTAATGGGTGTTACTGTAACTGTTGGTGTTAACAGACTTTGTAGAGCTTCAGAGGTTGCTAAAATGTTGGCAGATAGTGTTGACAAGCTTTCTGTTGATTCAGAGGTAGATAAAACTTCTGTAAATTCAGATGTTGAGTGATCTGCTAATGAAGTTAATAAAGTATCTGGGTATGCTGTAACTGTTTGTGTTGCTAAATTTACTGGGGAATCAGAGATTAATGGGTGATCTGTAGATGATTCTGGTGAAGTATGAAGTGGGGCTGTAACTAGTTTTGTTGACAAACTTTCTGGAGATTCTGTAATTGATGAATAATCTGTTGATGATTCTGTAAAAGTATATGGTAATTTTGCATTTGTTTGCGAAAAAGTGTTTGAAGATTCAGCTGTTGAGTGATCTGTAGATGGTTCTGATAAAGTATATTGTGTAGTTGCATTGGTTTGTGAGGAAGTTTTAGAAGATTCAGATGTTGAGTGATCTGTAGTTGATCGTGGTAAGGTAATACTGGGTGATATTGTAACTGATCGTGTTGACAGACTTTCTGGAGATTTAGAGGTTGATAACATGTTTGCAGATTCTAAGTTGGATGCTGAATATGAAGATGGTTCTGGTGAGGTTAATTGTGACGTTGAAACTGGCAATGTTACAGCTCCTGGAGAGTAAAGTGTTGATGAGTAATCTGTTAATAATTCTGATGAAGTACCTGATGATACTGTAACCAATAGTGTTGACAAGCTTTCTGTTGATTCAGAGGTAGATAAAACTTCTGTAAATCCAGATGTTGAGTGATCTGCTAATGAAGTTAATAAAGTATATGGGTATGCTGTAACTGTTTGTGTTCCAGAATTTACTGCGGAACCAGATGTTAATGGGGTATCTATAGATGATTCTGGTGAAGAAAAGGGTGATGCTGTTGCCAGTGTAGTTGACAAACTTTCTGGAGATTCTGTAATTGATGTGTAATCTGTTGATGATTCCGTAAAAGTGTATGGCGATTTTGCATTTGTTTGTGAGGAAGTTTCAGGAGATTCAGATGTTGAGTGATCTGTAGATGGTTCTGATAAAGTATATTGTGGAGTTGCATTTGTTTGTGAGGACGTTTCAGAAGATTCAGATGTTGGGTGATCTGTAGTTGATTCTGTTAATGTAATGGGTGTTACTGTAACTGTTGGTGTTGACAGACTTTCTAGAGTTTTAGAGGTTGCTAAAATATTTGCAGATACTGTTGACAAGCTTTCTGTTGATTCAGAAGTAGATAAAACTTCTGTAAATCCCGATGTTGAGTGATCTGCTAATGTAGTTAATAAAGTATATGGGTATGCTGTAACTGTTTTTCTTCCTGAATTTACTGCGGAGCCAGATATTAATGGGGTATCTGTAGATGATTCTGGTGAAGAAAAGGGTGATGATGTAACCAGTGTAGTTGACAAATTTTGTGGAGATTCTGTCATTGATGTGTTATCTGTTGATGATTCCATAAAAGTATATGATGATTTTGCATTTGTTTGTGTGGAAGTTTCAGAAGATTCAGATGTTGAGTAATCTGTAGTTGATTCTGGTAACGTTATGGGTGTTACTGTAACTGTTGGTGTTGACAGACTTTCTAGAGTTTTAGAGGTTGCTAAAATGTTTGCAGATAGTGTTGACAAGCTTTCTGTTGATTCAGAGGTAGATAAAACTTCTGTAAATCCAGATGTTGAGTGATCTGCTAATGAAGTTAATAAAGTATACGGGTATGCTGTAACTGTTTGTGTTCCTGAATTTACTGTGGAACCGGATGTTAATGGGGTATCTGTAGATGATTCTGGTGAAGAAAAGGGTGATGCTGTAACCAGTGGTGTTGAAAAACCTCGTGGAGATTCTGTTATTGATGTGTAATCTGTTGATGATTCCCTAAAAGTATATGGCGATTTTGCATTTGTTTGTAAGGAAGTTTCAGGAGCTTCAGATGTTGAGTGATCTGTAGATGGTTCTGATAAAGTATATTGCGAAGTTGCATTGGTTTGTGAGGAAGTTTTAGGCGATTCAGGTGTTGAGTGATCTGTAGTTGATTGTGGTAAAGTAATAGGTGATACTGTAACTGATGGTGTTGACAGACTTTCTGAAGATTCAGAGGTTGCTAACAGGTTTGCAGATTCTAAGTTGAATGGTGAATATGAAGATGGTTCTGGTGAGGTTAATTGTGACGTTGAAACTGGCAATGTTACAGCTCCTGGAGAGTGAAGTGTTGATGAGTAATCTGTTAATAATTCTGATAAAGTAACTGTTGATGCTGTGGGAATTTCTGATGAAGTACCTGATGATACTGTAACCAATAGTGTTGACAAGCTTTCTGTTGATTCAGAGGTAGATAAAACTTCTGTAAATCCAGGTGTTGAGTGATCTGCTAATGAAGTTAATAAAGTATCTGGGTATGCTGTAACTGTTTGTGTTCCTGAATTTACTGTGGAACTGGATGTTAATGGGGTATCTGTAGATGATTCTGGTGAAGAAAAGGGTGATGCTGTAACCAGTGGTGTTGAAAAACTTCGTGGAGATTCTGTTATTGATGTGTAATCTGTTGATGATTCCCTAAAAGTATATGGCAATTTTGCATTTGTTTGTGAGGAAGTTTCAGGCGATTCAGATGTTGAGTGATCTGTAGTTGATTGTGGTAATGTAATGGGTGATACTGTAACTGATGGTGTTGACAGACTTTCTGAAGATTCAGAGGTTGCTAACAGGTTTGCAGATTCTGATATGGATGCTCGATATGTAGACGTTTTTGGTGTGGTAAATGGTGAGATTGTAACTGGTAATGTTACAGCCCCTGGAGAGTCAGGTGTTGATGAGTATTCTGTTGATAATTCTGGTAAAGTATATGGTGATGCTATAAAAATTTCTGAAGAAGTAACTGCTAATACTGTAACCAGTGGTGTTGACAAGCTTTCTGTTGATTTAAAGGTAGGTAAAACTTCTGTAAATCCAGATGTTGAGTGATCTGCTAATGAAGTTAATAAAGTATATGGATATGCTGTAACTGTTTGTGTTCCGGTATTTACTGGGAAATCAGAGGTTAATGGGTGATCTGTAGATGATTCTGGTAAAGAAAAGGGTGATGCTCTAACCACTGGTGTTGACAAACGTTCTGAAGATTCTGTAATTGATGAGTAACCTGTTGATGATTCTGTAAAAGTATATGGTAATTTTGCATTTGTTTGTGAGGACGTTTCAGAAGATTCAGATGTTGAGTGATCTGTAGTTGATTCTGGTAATGTAATGGGTGTTACTGTAACTGTTGGTGTTGACAGACTTTCTAGAGTTTTAGAGGTTGCTAAAATGTTTGCAGATTCTAAGTTGAATGGTGAATATGAAGATGGTTCTGGTGAGGTTAATTGTGACGTTGAAACTGGCAATGTTACAGCTCCTGGAGAGTGAAGTGTTGATGAGTAATCTGTTAATAATTCTGATAAAGTAACTGTTGATGCTGTGGGAATTTCTGATGAAGTACCTGATGATACTGTAACCAATAGTGTTGACAAGCTTTCTGTTGATTCAGAGGTAGATAAAACTTCTGTAAATCCAGGTGTTGAGTGATCTTCTAATGATCTTAATAAAGTATATGGGTATGCTGTAACTGTTTGTGTTCCTGAATTTACTGTGGAACTGGATGTTAATGGGGTATCTGTAGATGATTCTGGTGAAGAAAAGGGTGATGCTGTAACCAGTGGTGTTAAAAAACTCCGTGGAGATTCTGTTATTGATGTGTAATCTGTTGATGATTCCCTAAAAGTATATGGCAATTTTGCATTTGTTTGTGAGGAAGTTTCAGGCGATTCAGATGTTGAGTGATCTGTAGTTGATTGTGGTAATGTAATGGGTGATACTGTAACTGATGGTGTTGACAGACTTTCTGAAGATTTAGAGGCTGCTAACAGGTTTGCAGATTCTGATATGGATGCTCGATATGTAGACGTTTTTGGTGTGGTAAATGGTGAGATTGTAACTGGTAATGTTACAGCCCCTGGAGAGTCAGGTGTTGATGAGTATTCTGTTGATAATTCTGGTAAAGTATATGGTGATGCTATAAAAATTTCTGAAGAAGTAACTTCTGATACTGTAACCAGTGGTGTTGACAAGCTTTCTGTTGATTCAAAGGTAGGTAAAACTTCTGTAAATCCAGATGTTGAGTGATCTGCTAATGAAGTTAATAAAGTATATGGGTATGCTGTAACTGTTTGTGTTCCTGAATTTACTGTGGAACCGGATGTTAATGGGGTATCTGTAGATGATTCTGGTGAAGAAAAGGGTGATGCTGTAACCAGTGGTGTTGAAAAACTTCGTGGAGATTCTGTTATTGATGTGTAATCTGTTGATGATTCCCTAAAAGTATATGGCGATTTTGCATTTGTTTGTAAGGAAGTTTCAGGAGCTTCAGATGTTGAGTGATCTGTAGATGGTTCTGATAAAGTATATTGCGAAGTTGCATTGGTTTGTGAGGAAGTTTTAGGCGATTCAGGTGTTGAGTGATCTGTAGTTGATTGTGGTAAAGTAATAGGTGATACTGTAACTGATGGTGTTGACAGACTTTCTGAAGATTCAGAGGTTGCTAACAGGTTTGCAGATTCTAAGTTGAATGGTGAATATGAAGATGGTTCTGGTGAGGTTAATTGTGACGTTGAAACTGGCAATGTTACAGCTCCTGGAGAGTGAAGTGTTGATGAGTAATCTGTTAATAATTCTGATAAAGTAACTGTTGATGCTGTGGGAATTTCTGATGAAGTACCTGATGATACTGTAACCAATAGTGTTGACAAGCTTTCTGTTGATTCAGAGGTAGATAAAACTTCTGTAAATCCAGGTGTTGAGTGATCTGCTAATGAAGTTAATAAAGTATATGGGTATGCTGTAACTGTTTGTGTTCCTGAATTTACTGTGGAACTGGATGTTAATGGGGTATCTGTAGATGATTCTGGTGAAGAAAAGGGTGATGCTGTAACCAGTGGTGTTGAAAAACTTTGTGGAGATTCTGTTATTGATGTGTAATCTGTTGATGATTCCCTAAAAGTATATGGCAATTTTGCATTTGTTTGTGAGGAAGTTTCAGGCGATTCAGATGTTGAGTGATCTGTAGTTGATTGTGGTAAAGTAATGGGTGATACTGTAACTGATGGTGTTGACAGACTTTCTGAAGATTCAGAGGTTGCTAACAGGTTTGCAGATTCTGATATGGATGCTCGATATGTAGACGTTTTTGGTGTGGTAAATGGTGAGATTGTAACTGGTAATGTTACAGCCCCTGGAGAGTCAGGTGTTGATGAGTATTCTGTTGATAATTCTGGTAAAGTATATGGTGATGCTATAAAAATTTCTGAAGAAGTAACTGCTGATACTGTAACCAGTGGTGTTGACAAGCTTTCTGTTGATTCAAAGGTAGGTAAAACTTCTGTAAATCCAGATGTTGAGTGATCTGCTAATGAAGTTAATAAAGTATATGGGTATGCTGTAACTGTTTGTGTTCCGGTATTTACTGGGAAATCAGAGGTTAATGGGTGATCTGTAGATGATTCTGGTAAAGAAAAGGGTGATGCTCTAACCACTGGTGTTGACAAACTTTCTGAAGATTCTGTAATTGATGAGTAACCTGTTGATGATTCTGTAAAAGTATATGGTAATTTTGCATTTGTTTGTGAGGACGTTTCAGAAGATTCAGATGTTGAGTGATCTGTAGTTGATTCTGGTAATGTAATGGGTGTTACTGTAACTGTTGGTGTTGACAGACTTTCTAGAGTTTTAGAGGTTGCTAAAATGTTTGCAGATTCTAAGTTAAATGTTGAATATGAAGATGGTTCTGGTGAGGTTAATTGTGACGTTGAAACTGGCAATGTTACAGCTCCTGGAGAGTGAAGTGTTGATGAGTAATCTGTTAATAATTCTGATAAAGTAACTGTTGATGCTGTGGGAATTTCTGATGAAGTACCTGATGATACTGTAACCAATAGTGTTGACAAGCTTTCTGTTGATTCAGAGGTAGATAAAACTTCTGTAAATCCAGGTGTTGAGTGATCTTCTAATGATCTTAATAAAGTATATGGGTATGCTGTAACTGTTTGTGTTCCTGAATTTACTGTGGAACTGGATGTTAATGGGGTATCTGTAGATGATTCTGGTGAAGAAAAGGGTGATGCTGTAACCAGTGGTGTTGAAAAACTTCGTGGAGATTCTGTTATTGATGTGTAATCTGTTGATGATTCCCTAAAAGTATATGGCAATTTTGCATTTGTTTGTGAGGAAGTTTCAGGCGATTCAGATGTTGAGTGATCTGTAGTTGATTGTGGTAAAGTAATGGGTGATACTGTAACTGATGGTGTTGACAGACTTTCTGAAGATTTAGAGGTTGCTAACAGGTTTGCAGATTCTGATATGGATGCTCGATATGTAGACGTTTTTGGTGTGGTAAATGGTGAGATTGTAACTGGTAATGTTACAGCCCCTGGAGAGTCAGGTGTTAATGAGTATTCTGTTGATAATTCTGGTAAAGTATATGGTGATGCTATAAAAATTTCTGAAGAAGTAACTGCTGATACTGTAACCAGTGGTGTTGACAAGCTTTCTGTTGATTCAAAGGTAGGTAAAACTTCTGTAAATCCAGATGTTGAGTGATCTGCTAATGAAGTTAATAAAGTATATGGGTATGCTGTAACTGTTTGTGTTCCTGAATTTACTGTGGAACCGGATGTTAATGGGGTATCTGTAGATGATTCTGGTGAAGAAAAGGGTGATGCTGTAACCAGTGGTGTTGAAAAACCTCGTGGAGATTCTGTTATTGATGTGTAATCTGTTGATGATTCCCTAAAAGTATATGGCGATTTTGCATTTGTTTGTAAGGAAGTTTCAGGAGCTTCAGATGTTGAGTGATCTGTAGATGGTTCTGATAAAGTATATTGCGAAGTTGAATTGGTTTGTGAGGAAGTTTTAGGCGATTCAGGTGTTGAGTGATCTGTAGTTGATTGTGGTAAAGTAATAGGTGATACTGTAACTGATGGTGTTGACAGACTTTCTGAAGATTCAGAGGTTGCTAACAGGTTTGCAGATTCTAAGTTGAATGGTGAATATGAAGATGGTTCTGGTGAGGTTAATTGTGACGTTGAAACTGGCAATGTTACAGCTCCTGGAGAGTGAAGTGTTGATGAGTAATCTGTTAATAATTCTGATAAAGTAACTGTTGATGCTGTGGGAATTTCTGATGAAGTACCTGATGATACTGTAACCAATAGTGTTGACAAGCTTTCTGTTGATTCAGAGGTAGATAAAACTTCTGTAAATCCAGGTGTTGAGTGATCTGCTAATGAAGTTAATAAAGTATATGGGTATGCTGTAACTGTTTGTGTTCCTGAATTTACTGTGGAACTGGATGTTAATGGGGTATCTGTAGATGATTCTGGTGAAGAAAAGGGTGATGCTGTAACCAGTGGTGTTGAAAAACTTCGTGGAGATTCTGTTATTGATGTGTAATCTGTTGATGATTCCCTAAAAGTATATGGCAATTTTGCATTTGTTTGTGAGGAAGTTTCAGGCGATTCAGATGTTGAGTGATCTGTAGTTGATTGTGGTAAAGTAATGGGTGATACTGTAACTGATGGTGTTGACAGACTTTCTGAAGATTCAGAGGTTGCTAACAGGTTTGCAGATTCTGATATGGATGCTCGATATGTAGACGTTTTTGGTGTGGTAAATGGTGAGATTGTAACTGGTAATGTTACAGCCCCTGGAGAGTCAGGTGTTGATGAGTAATCTGTTGATAATTCTGGTAAAGTATATGGTGATGCTATAAAAATTTCTGAAGAAGTAACTGCTGATACTGTAACCAGTGGTGTTGACAAGCTTTTTGTTGATTCAGAGGTAGGTAAAACTTCTGTAAATCCAGATGTTGAGTGATCTGCTAATGAAGTTAATAAAGTATATGGGTATGCTGTAACTGTTTGTGTTCCGGTATTTACTGGGAAATCAGAGGTTAATGGGTGATCTGTAGATGATTCTGGTAAAGAAAAGTGTGATGCTCTAACCACTGGTGTTGACAAACTTTCTGAAGATTCTGTAATTGATGAGTAACCTGTTGATGATTCTGTAAAAGTATATGGTAATTTTGCATTTGTTTGTGAGGACGTTTCAGAAGATTCAGATGTTGAGTGATCTGTAGTTGATTCTGGTAATGTAATGGGTGTTACTGTAACTGTTGGTGTTGACAGACTTTCTAGAGTTTTAGAGGTTGCTAAAATGTTTGCAGATACTGTTGACAAGCTTTCTGTTGATTCAGAAGTAGATATAACTTCTGTAAATCCAGATGTTGAGTGATCTGCTAATGAAGTTAATAAAGTATATGGGTATGCTGTAACTGTTTGTGTTCCTGAATTTACTGTGGAACCGGATGGTAATGGGGTATCTGTAGATGATTCTGGTGAAGAAAAGGGTGATGCTGTAACCAGTGTAGTTGACAAACTTCGTGGTGATTCTGTTATTGATATGTAATCTGTTGATGATTGACTTAAAGTATATGGCGATTTTGCATTTGTTTGTAAGGAAGTTTCAGGAGCTTCAGATGTTGAGTGATCTGTAGATGGTTCTGATAAAGTATATTGCGAAGTTGCATTGGTTTGTGAGGAAGTTTTAGGCGATTCAGGTGTTGAGTGATCTGTAGTTGATTGTGGTAAAGTAATAGGTGATACTGTAACTGATGGTGTTGACAGACTTTCTGAAGATTCAGAGGTTGCTAACAGGTTTGCAGATTCTAAGTTGAATGCTGAATATGAAGATGGTTCTGGTGAGGTTAATTGTGACGTTGAAACTGGCAATGTTACAGCTCCTGGAGAGTGAAGTGTTGATGAGTAATCTGTTAATAATTCTGATGAAGTAACTGCTGATACTGTAACCAGTGGTGTTGACAAGCTTTCTGTTGATTCAGAGGTAGATAAAACTTCTGTAAATCCAGATGTTGAGTGATCTGCTAATGAAGTTAATAAAGTATATGGGTATGCTGTAACTGTTTGTGTTCCTGAATTTACTGTGGAACCGGATGGTAATGGGGTATCTGTAGATGATTCTGGTGAAGAAAAGGGTGATGCTGTAACCAGTGTAGTTGACAAACTTTGTGGTGATTCTGTTATTGATGTGTAATCTGTTGATGATTGATATAAAGTATATGGCGATTTTGCATTTGTTTGTAAGGAAGTTTCAGGAGCTTCAGATGTTGAGTGATCTGTAGATGGTTCTGATAAAGTAATAGGTGATACTGTAACTGATGGTGTTGACAGACTTTCTGAAGATTCAGAGGTTGCTAACAGGTTTGCAGATTCTGATATGGATGCTCGATATGTAGACGTTTTTGGTGAGGTAAATGGTGAGATTTTAATTGGTAATGTTACAGCCCCTGGAGAGTAAGGTGTTGATGAGTACTCTGTTGATAATTCTGGTAAAGTATATGGTGATGCTGTAAGAACTTCTGATGAAGTAACTGCTGATACTGTAACCAGTGGTGTTGACAAGCTTTCTGTTGATTCAGAGGTAGGTAAAACTTTTGTAAATCCAGATGTTGAGTGATCTGCTAATGAAGTTAATAAAGTATATGGGTATGCTGTAACTGTTTGTGTTGCTGTATTTACTGGGAAAACAGAGGTTAATGGGTGATCTGTAGATGATTCTTGTGAAGAAAAGAGTGATGCTGTAACCAGTGTAGTTGACAAATTTTGTGGAGATTCTGTCATTGATGTGTTATCTGTTGATGATTCCGTAAAAGTATATGGTAATTTTGCATTTGTTTGTGAGGACGTTTCAGGAGATTCAGATGTTGAGTGATCTGTAGTTGATCCTTGTAAATTCATGGGTGATACTGTAACTGATCGTGTTGACAGACTTTCTGGAGATTCAGAGGTTGATAACATGTTTGCAGATTCTAATTTGGATACTAATAATGTAGATAGTTCTGGTGAGGTTAATTGTGACATTGTAACTGACAATGTAAAGGGTGATGCTGTAGCCAGTGTTGTTGACAAACTTTTTGGAGATTCTGCGGTTACTGAGTAACCTTTTGATAATTCTTTGACAGAATCTGTTGATTCTGCATTGCCTTGAGAGGAAGTTTCAGGAGTTTCAGATGTTGAGTGATCTGTAGTTGACTCTGGTAAAGTAATGGTTGATACTGTAACCGATGGTGTTGATAAGCATTTTGGTGATTCAGAAGTTCCTGGAGATTGCAATGATTCTGTCACTGTTTCTGTAGATACATTTCCTGAAGATTCACTTGCCGATAAGTGAGCTGTAAACATTTTTGTGAAGGTAGATCCTGCAACTGTTGAAGTTTCTTTGGATTGAGGTGGCGATGATTCATCTGTAATGGTCTGAAATTCTGTGGAATATAATGGTGACAGTGCAACCAATAGTATTGATAAGCATGTAAAATATGTAATAATATATAAAGATAAAAGGTAATGATTTTTTGATTGACACTGATTTTTAATAATAAATGAAAAAAAAATCCACCCTTAAAGTGCAACCTAAGTCCTGCTTTTGAGTTATCTAATTCTACCCATCATAGATGAGAATTAATTTTTGTAACCCATTATAACACAGATGTCAAGACTTTCTAACCTTACATAAGCTCATGTTTTCATTTATTTTATTTTTTTTAACATCCTATGTCCATTTAGGAGCCCAGTAGAACTGCTTCTTTAAGTCTATGATGCAGGTTTTTTATTTTGAGCTTGTGTTTATATTCTTAACACTTCCAGAAAATCAGTCGCATTGAAAAACAATGAAGGATTCTAAGAACATTCCTAGAAAAATCTAAGAATTATTATTTTCTTATCAAAAACGTTTTGTGTTGAAACATCTATGTGATACTGTTTACAGTGTCAACCAAAATTCTTAGACCTTTTTCCATTTCCATATTTTGTTCATTTAAAAAAAATTCTCATAATTCTGCACACAATTCTCCACAATTACACAGTAAAAACAGATGTTTGAAGTGTTACATTAATTTATTAAAAATAAAGACTAAAATTTACATACGTACTCAGACCCATCACTTAGTATTCAAAGCACATTTGGCAGCAATGATAGCCTCTACTGTGCTTGTGAATCATGCTACAAACTTGACACACCTAGCTTTAGATTGTTTTTCCATTCTAATTGCAAGAATTGTTCAAGCCTAAGTAGGTTCAACAAGCAGGGTCAGTGCACAGCCATTTTCAGGTATCTCCAGAGATGCTCTATTGGGGTCAGGGGGCCACTTCAAGACTTTCACAAAGTTGTTCTGAAGCCACTCATTTGTAATCCTTTTTAGTGGGTCTACAGATAATTCTCCCAACCTCATGGATTTGTTTTCACCCTGACATGCACGGCCTCCTATAAGGTAACTATATGTTACCTTATATAGACGCACATACCTGTCCTAAAATGAAATGAAGTATGCACAGGTGGACTTAAGTCAAGTTGTAGAAGCATCTACTGATAGGAGTAGGATACACCAAAGCTCAGTTGCAAGTATCATGGCCAAGAGTCTGAATACTAAATTATGTAAATGTAATATTTTTCGTCTTTGTCATGCACACTCGCTCCGCGACCGGCACTAGGACCCAGAAGTAGTACGGTCGCGACTCAGGAAACATAAAAGGAAACAAGATAGCTCAGTCACTGAGTTGCCCATGCTGGTTCAGACGATTACCTGCCAAATCATGAGTACTCACTATTTTTGGGTTAATGTTCCTGACCAAGTGTGTGTTTTGTTAGAACGCGGGTTTATTTGTGTAAACTCTTGCTGTGAGAGAGTTCTAATAATAATTTGCATGGCTTTTCTGCCTGTTCGCGCTACTTCCACGTTTGGGTTTACCATCCATGCTACACGGGCTAACTGTTAAGTCTTCTGGTCTTCAGTTGTCCTGTGACAGAATGACTGAGCCAAACGTAGTGAACCCAGCAGATTATGCCCACCTTTGCAACGTGGTGAACAGACACGCTGAGTTGATCGAGCAGCTAAACAGCTCTCCGTAGCAGCGTCCAAAATGTCGCAGCTTTGTGACACAAGTTGGCTTTCTGTAGTAAGGACGAGCTCGCCGGATGAGAGCTGCCCGCGACGCTGAAGGGCCTCAAGGGAAAAAAACCTCATCCTAGCCATCGTCGATCGGTTCTCCAAGGCCGTTCACCTGGTGGCCCTCGCCGGACTCCTGTCAGCTAAAGACACCGCCGAGCTGATATTAGAGCACGTAGTCCGCCTGCATGGGTTCCCCAAGGACATCGTCTTGGACAGGGGGCCCCAGTTCACTGCCCGGTTCTGGAAGGCCTTTTGCCGTCTGATCAATTTCACCTGCAGTCTGTCATCCAGATACCACTCCCAGACTAAGTGGACCAACTAACAACTGGAGCGCTACCTGAGATGTTTCATCGCCGATCGCCAGCGCTCTCCTGGGCCCGCTACCTCATCTGGGCTAAGATTTTCCACAACCTCCACATCTCACTGCCACGAACCTGAGCCCATTTGAGGGATACAACGGTTTTCAACCTTCAATGTTCGATCACCATGAACCGGAGGTTGATGTACCGTCAGCCCAACAGTTGGTCCGCAGGTGTCAGCGGCTGTGGAACCAAGCAAACCTGACCATCCAACGCTCGCTACGCCACCCAACATCGTGTCGACACCCTCCGGGACGATTGTACAATGTAGGTGACAAGGTATAGCTATCTACAATCTTCATCTCCACACTGAATCATGGATACTTTCACCCAGATTCATCGACCCCTACCACATCACCCTCCGGATAAACCCTGTCACCTACCAGCTCCAGCTGCCTGCTGCGCTCTGGATCCACCCGGTATTCCACACTTTTTCTACATTGTGAAGTAAAATGTGTAGTGTATAGAATGATGAGAAAAACATATATGAGTGAAATAATAAATTATGGAAAGCTTAAAAGGGTCTGGAAACTTTCTGTCAGCACTGTATCTACAGTACACAGACATAAATACTGTAAACATTTTAGATTAATATGTTTTCTGTTTTCACATAACCACTTAAAATGTATATTCCTAACCACAGACATTAAATATATGCCAATATATCAGGCGTTGTCATATTACAGAATATCAGTTTAAAAGAAACATCTTACCTGTTGTTGTATATTGCCCCTTAACCATTATAATACAGCTGATGAGTAATGTAAATTTAAGCATCTTGCTGTGCAGTGATGCAAAATCAGCTTTTGGCATGATAATCCCCCAACAGATCTTTTCCAAATAAAGTGTGCCTAAGTAGCCTAAGCAGGTGTGCAGTGATTGCCCGTTATTGAGATTAAACTTTATACTCCACCCTCATCTCTTCGGAGGCAAAACTGGTTCTCTGGGAAACTCCATGCTGTGTCTCAAATACTAACATGTACATCTGTGTTTAGTGTTTGCTGTGATAATGAAGCTAATTTTAGACTTTTAGGTTTTTAAACAGTCTGATGATTTTTGCACTTGGAACAACGAAGGAGTATTAATATTAATTTGTATCCCTTTTATGGTACTGTACAGAATATATTGTAGCGTTTTTACCGCTAAGCAGGAACTTGGAGAGACAAGTGAGCTTCCTGGCTGCCCAATGCAATGGCTGGGAGTATTTTAATTTGCTCTGGACACAACGGCACATTCACAATAACAGTCACAAACACAAGACACACTTCTAACCCACACACACACAACCTGGCCGAACCCACTAACCCAAACACCTTTCCCCAACAGGGTGACAACATAACAACCCCTCCCGCAAAGCATGATGGTTCCCAACCGAAACCCCGCCCACGCCACAATATTAATATATTGTAGCGTATAACGAGGCTCCCACAGAGAAAGCAATCAACTGACCACAGTCCAGAGACCTTTCTTCCAGCATGCATGTCGCCATAATCTTATCTGATCCGCGATCAAGAAGGGGCATCTGCAAAACGAGGATGTAATCTTATCTGATTGGCGACCATAAAGGAGCGTCTGGGAAACTAAGCTGTAAGAAACTTCACAAGACCAGATGCTTTGAAGTAGATCCCAAAACCAAGGGTGTAAATTGGCAATCCGGCAAACAAAGCAGACAGTTTTACAGCTTCACCCCAAATGGGAGGGGGGGCCACCAAGTCACACCTGGACAGACTCATTGACCTCCAAAAGCACACGCCTTTCAATGAACATGAGGCATACGTGGACACTATTTTAAATATCTTTAAAGTGTGCCAGTGGGGCAAAATGCATATACATATAGTAACTGTAAACCGTTAGATGAAACCCAAGACTCTTGTGACTTTAGTAACCAGTACTAGAATAACTTCATTCATTTTCACTTTTCAAACTGTGTGTATGTGTGTGTGCGCGCGCGCGTACATTTAAGTAGCGCAGTTGTATCGTAGATTAGTCAAATAAATTTTTGTTTCTGTTGTAACTGTTGTCTTGGTCATGTATTTTAAAGTCTAAACATTTGCCCAGATCTTGTTACCTTGCTCATAATTGCTAAATAGTAGATTTTGTGGTATCATCGTTGGTCACGTGATAAGCAGAACTGGTAAGATACACCAAATTGTGCTAAACGGTGGATGGGTAGTTGATAAAGTGTACATTATAAATTTTGATTCAGTTAATCAAACTAACCCAAATCGTTAAAGATTCGATACAACTCTGACACAGAGCTAAACATTACATATTCATGGTGAAGGATGCGTTGGCATTGTGTCCACATTAAAATGTCTACATTTATTGGTGAACAATTTGTCCGTCATTCGTTGTCTTTATTATGTAAACCCTACAATATATTGGACTTTGCTGGTGGAGTTGCAAAACTAATGGTTGTGGTTTGGGCAAATGGGGTTGTCTTAAAAGAGGAAGATGTAAATGTTAGTATTATAGGGTTAATTGTGGTTGGATGAGTGTTTTTTGTGATTGGATTTGGAGGGGGCGTTGGTTGTATTATTGTTAACAGAGGAACAGTTTTCAGTGAAAAAGTGGGAATGGAACGGTCTACGGATTTACTAGCAGAGAAGGAGAAGTGGTTGTTAATGAAAGGGTGGTTAGCCATTTTTTAAAGGTGTGGTTGAAATAAATTAGGGTGTAGGTGTTGACAGTAAAGAAAGAGTTAAAGATATTTTAGTTCCAAGCGTAACTGGAGATTGCATACTTCTAGATGAGGTTTGTCTACCAGCTGAAACTGTTCTAGTTGATCTTAGGGATGGAAATTCTGAAGTAAAACCTGTAGATGATAAAGTAGGAGGTGATATTTTAGTTGTAGATTGTTTATGTTTAGAAGGTGAAAATGTAGATGCTAATTATGGATTTGTAAATATAGAAGTTAAGTCTTGTGAAGTATTTAATGAAGATGTAGTACTTGAGGTTAACTGCTGGTTTGCAGGCATTTTTAATTTTATTGGGGTAGATGTCAAGTGAAAATCTTTATAAACCTTTTGAAAAGTTGATGGTTCAACCTTATGAAGTTGAAGTTTCTTGAGCTTCAGATTTTGATAAGTCATCTTCAGACAATTCTGGGAAGGTAGATAGTGATGTAATTAATGCTGTCGTTAAAGCCTCTATAGCTTCAGGTGTGGATTAGATCTGTAGATAAATTGGAAAAAAAGTAGATTGTGATGCTGTAAACAATTATGTTGAAGTTTTTGGAGCATTTAACGATGAGTAAACAATACTGAGAAATTTGATGGTTCTGTGAAAAGTTCTGTTATTAAAGGTTGTGTAGATAAGGGTTTTGAATTCTTTGTTGATATTTCTGGTAAAGTTGATTACTGATTTAATTGGAAAAAACTGATCTGTTGTTGAATGATCTGTAGAGGATTCTGGTACAGGAGGTGGTGATGCTACTAATGGTTTTCATAATTTTTCTGAAGCTTCAGATATTGAGGATAGGAGTTTCTGCAGAAACAGATTGTGATGCTCTTACTGGTTGTATACATGAAGTTTTTGCAACTTCAGATTTTAAGAAATAATTTTTGGATGATTCTGTGATATTCGATGGGAATGTGGCGCCGGTGAGGTCGGCTGCCGTCACGACTGCTCCGACCACCTTTTCTTTGTTTTTGTTCTTTAAGTTAGTTTACAGCATTTTAAAACTGGCAAAATTACCACCATGGAGTACATTAGTTATGATAGAGACACTCTTGTTTCTATTGGTGTACAATGTACTCACAATTCGACGTTTTTAACTCCGGATCCGAGCTGGCCGAGTGAGATCCTGAGGGAGAACAAAGGACGCGACGCGAAGCGGCGGCCCCGAGGGAAACGAGCCGGCGTCAGGAACAGGCTGAGAGCCCGTGCACGCCGCACACCTCTGCCTAGCATCCTGCTTGCCAACGTCCAGTCACTGGAAAACAAGCTTGATGACCTCAGGGCCAGGGTAAAGTTCCAGAGAGACATTCGGGACTGCAATCTCCTCTGCTTCACCGAGACATGGCTGAACCCAGCGGTGCCGGACCACGCCATCCAGCCGGCCGAGTTCTTCTCGGTTCACCGCATGGACAGGACACGGGACTCGGGGAAGTCAAGGGGAGGCGGCGTGTGTTTAATGGTGAACAGCAGCTGGTGCAACAGCGCGAGCGTTGTTCCTCTCACACGCTCCTGCACACCAAATCTGGAACTACTGTCCATCATGTGTCGTTCTTTTTATTTACCTCGGGAGTTTACATCGGTCATAATCAGTGCCGTTTATATTCCACCACAAGCGGACACGGACACTGCCTTATGCGAGCTGCATGAGGCACTCACACAGCACCAAACACAACACCGGGACGCTGCGCTTATTGTGGCGGGGGACTTTAACAGTGCCAACCTCAAACGCGCAGCGCCGAACTTTTATCAGCATATCACTTGCCCCACCAGGGGCGAAAGGACACTGGACCCCTGCTATACAACAGTCAAGGACGGCTACAAGGCACAATCTTGTCCACCGTTTGGTAAATCCGACCACGCCGCCATCTTCCTCATGCCAAAATACAAACAAAGGCTGAAACAGGAAGTTCCGGTTCAGAGTGAGGTCGCGCGCTGGATGGACCAATCGGTGGCCGCGTTACAGGACGCACTCAATGACGCAGACTGGGACATGTTCAGAAACAGCTCCGATGATGACGTCAGCGTGTTTACGAAAGCGGTTGTGGGATTCATCTGGAAACTAGCGGACGATACCGTAGAAAAAAAGACTATTAAAACGTTTCCCAACCAGAAGCCGTGGGTGGATAAAACCATCCGCGACGCTCTGAGATCTCGCACCGCTGCCTACAACACGGGACTCGCGTCGGGGGACATGGAACTGTACAAGGCTGCGTCATACAGCGTCCGGAAGGCAGTGAAAGAGGCGAAGCAGCGCTACGGGAGGAAACTAGAGTCACAACTCCAACAGAATGACTCTAGGAGCCTGTGGCAGGGATTAAGGACAATAACGGATTATAAAGCACCAACATCCGGAATGATGAACGCAGACGTGTCTCTGGCAGACGAGCTGAACACTTTCTATGCTCGCTTCGAGGCTGCAGCTAAAGACGCTAGCGATGCTAATGCTAGCGGCACTAACGGCTGCAGACAGGAAGTCACTGCCAGCACCGGAAGCGCGTTCATCATCACAGAGCATGACGTGAGGAGAGCCTTCAAGAGAGTGAACACCAGGAAAGCAGCAGGACCAGACGGCATCTCAGGCCGTATTCTCAGAGCCTGCGCAGACCAGCTCACTGGTCTGCGCAGTGTTCACTGAGATATTTAACATCTCTTTATCTCAGTCAGTGATCCCCACATGCTTCAAAGAGTCCATCATTGTTCCTGTCACCTCATCCTGCTTCCCTCAATGACTATCGCCCTGTAGCCCTCACTTCAGTAGTGATGAAGTGCTTTGAACGCCTGGTCAGAGACTTCATCATCTCTTTACTACCAGACACACTGGACCCACTACAGTTCGCTTATCGTCCAAACCGTTCCACGGACGATGCAATCTCTCATCTCCTCCATACATCTCTCACTTACCTGGACACTCGGAGGGGGAATTATGTGAAAATGCTCTTCATCGACTACAGTTCTGCATTTAATACCATAATTCCCTCCACACTTACCACCAAGCTGGAGCACCTGGGACTCAGCTCATCAATGTGTCAGTGAATCTCCAATTTTCTGACTGGCAGACCACAGGCAGTAAGGATGGGCGGACATGTCTCAGCCTCCCTCACTCTCAGCACTGGAGCCCCCCAGGGTTGTGTTCTGAGCCCCCTGCTGTACTCTCTGTACACCCACGACTGCGTGGCCACTACCAACTCCACCACCATCATCAAGTTTGCTGACGACACTGTTGTGGTGGGCCTGATCACGAACAACGATGAGACGGCCTACCTGGAGGAGGTTGGAAATCTGGAGAACTGGTGCCAGAGGAACAATCTCCTCCTGAACGTCAGTAAGACAAAGGAGCTGATAGTGGACTTCAGTACAAAGCAGGTGAGGAACTACCAGACCCCCGTCATCAACAGGAGCCCAGTGGAGAGAGTGGACAGCTTCAGATACATTTACATTTACATTTACATTTAGGCATTTGGCAGACGCTCTTATCCAGAGCGACTTACAAAAAGTGCTTTAATGTTTACAACATTGGATACATACTTACACTGGGTTTACTAGGTTAATAACTAAGTACCATTAGTCCAACACAACTGAGGTGTTTTTTGTTTTTTTTTTTTTTTTCGGGGGGAGGGGGGTTAGTCCAAGTACTGGAGAAACAGATGCGTCTTGAGTCGTCGTTTAAAGATAGTCAAAGTCTCTGATGTACGGACATCTAGAGGAAGTTCATTCCACCATCTAGGTGCCAGAACAGAAAAGAGCCTGGATGAATGCCGCCCTCGATCCCTGAGAGATGGTGGGATGAGGCGAGCAGTGCTGGAGGAAGATACCTTGGTGTTCACATCACGCAGGACCCGGCATGGTCCTGTCACATCAACACCGTGGTAAAAAAGGCCCGGCAGCGTCTCTACCACCTCAGACGCTTGAGAGACTTTAGACTGCCCTCCAAGGTGCTCAGGAATTTCTACTCCTGCACCATAGAGAGCATCCTGACGGGAAATATCACAACCTGGTTCGGGAACAGCACCATGCAGGACAGACGAGCTCTACAGAGGGTGGTGCGATCAGCTGAGCGCATCATCCGCATCGAGCTCCCTGACCTGCACTCGATCTACAGCAAGCGGTGCTTGACCAAGGCCAGAAGATCGTGAAGGACCTTAGCCACCCCAATAACGGACTGTTTACTCTGTTGCGGTCTGGGAAGCGATTCCGCTCCCTGAAGGCCAACACAGAGAGACTGAGGAGGAGCTTCTTCCCGCAGGCGATAAGGTCTCTCAACCACAACCACACCACTATGCAGAACTAACACAATCTTTTCATAAAGATTGATTGATTAAATCAATCAATCTTTTTACATCCATGGACACTATGGACAATTACACGCACACCTTCCTTCATATCTACACTACATGTTGTACGTTTACATCCTGGACCATTGCACAAAAACACTTTAATAACTTTGCACACGTACCTTCACAACTACACTACATGTTTACGTTTACATCCTGGACCAGTGCACAAAGACACTTTCACATTATCAATAAAATTTTTGTAGCTTCAGTTGTTAAAACATTTATAGACGGCTCTGTTGAAGTAATATTAAAAGTGGTTTTGGAGTTACTTGGTAAAGAATGTGGTGATACTGTTCCTGTTTCTATTGAAAACCTTTCTGGAGATGCAGATGTTGATGACCAATCTGTAGATGATTGATGTAGATGTAGAGGTTCAGATATTGCTGAGTGGTCTTTAGCAGATTCTGTAGAAGCAGTTGATGTTCTTACTGTTTGTATTAGTGATGTTTTTGTAGATTCAAGTTCCAAGAACTGTGTTGTAGAAGATTTAATAGAAGTATATTCTAATGCACTAAGGGGTTTTGTTGATTTTTCTGGAGATTCTGGAATTGGATTATCTGGTGACTTAAGTGGTGATGCTGTAATTGTCTCTGTTGATAAGCGTTTTGGAGATTCATATGTTGATGACCAGTCTGTATATAATTTTATTTAAAAAGGCGATGGTGTACCTGATGGATGTGTTAAAGTTTCTAGAGCTTGAGATAGAGTTAATGTAATGTCTAGAGTTTTAACACTAGAAGCGCCGAGCAGCGGTCATTTGACCACAAGGGGGTAAAAAAAATAAAATACTTCACACTCGATCAATTTCCAGGACCCTCCTTTCATGACCTTTCCTAGTTCTGTGAGCTTAATCACCCTGTATGCTTAAATTTTTAAAATCGCACCAGTAAAAGCTATTTTGCTCTTATTTACGTGAAATCGCTGACAGCTGTGCGGCGGCATGACATTTCCTGTCTTTTCCAACCTGCGATTCTCATTTCTCTCAGCAGATGGCGCAAGGAATCGCGCATACTATTTATGCGTCATTCAGTGCGTATATGTAACTATCTCAGGTTTCATTCCATATATGCAGTTTATATATCACGCAGGACCCGGCATGGTCAATGTGTTATTCGCAGGACCCGGCATGGTCAATGTGTTATTCAGAACAAATGGCGAATTGTCGATATTTTACGGAAGCATATATATATATATATATATATATATATATATATATACCCACACGGAAAAAACCTATATAAAACATATATGTTTTAATATAGGTTTGATATAGGTTTTTAATATATGTGACATATATAAAATTGGCCGTTTTCCTATATTATATGTACATATATGTGTACATATATACGTGCATATATGTACCTATGTGCATATATATGCACCTATATTTTTACCTAGATATTAGTACAATTATTAAAATCCATAGCTGTTAGACAACATAAATAAAAGCCCAAAATGTAGAAATTTAATTATTTTTATTTTTTTAAGAACAATCAAATAGTAAAAGAACAAAAATAAGACAAAAAAACTCAACAGGAAGAAAACATATATATATTTTGAGGACCTTCTCAGCTTCGTGAGCTTTGAATTGATAGATGTGCCTGTCTGCCCTCGGGTGGCTGCCGGCCACTTCTTCAATGTAGCATCTAGAAAAGACAAAAATAATAAGACAGTATAATAATAATAAATGATTATTAATTAAAACGTTTATAAACATCTGTAAACTCCATAAGGCATTAGCTTAGCCACCGGGAAATATCATGTTTGTGCTACATGCAGAAAGGCAGCATGTTAGCTTGATTTACCTAAACTATGTAAATGGCATTGAAAGCCAATGTGTCACACAAGCTGACAAGAGCTAGCTGAAGTGAGGAAAAAATTTACTAATATTAGTTTAATATTATCAGAATAAGAGTTATATAAGACTTAATAACTTACCCAGTGTGTCCTCCTGGATTCTCACTTCAAAATGCTCCCCGTTCGTCGTCAGGGCCACACAGTCTTCTTCTGAGGTAAATGTAAACTCCTCCCACTTTCCAGAACATTCTGAAGAGTTTCCTTGTCCGGGGGCGTGGCCTAGTATGTAAATTAGCCGGACTGATTTCCGTGTGATTGGCGTGTGGGCGTGTCCTGCCTCGGGTCATTAGCAGATAATGCGACAGAAATTCTAAAATGTGTTTTTTATTTAGTTAGTTCTTAGTTATTGCCTTGATAATAGAAAATATGAGCGCATTATGTATGACAGTTGCCAAAGTGAGATATGAGCTAAAATGACCAGATCCTGCCATGAGCTATATAGGAGACATATCTTGTATGTACATATAGGGCTTATATGTGGATATAAAGAAGCAATACAGGAGACCTATATGGCCTGTATATGCACATATATGCACCTCAATTTTGCCTATATGCAGCATATATATTATCATATATATGTATATATACTGCATATAGGCTTCATGTATGCGCATATATCCCCATATAGGTGAGGATAAATGCGCATATATACTGCATATAGGCCTTCATATATGCGCATATATCGTCATATAGGTCAGGATATATGTGCATATATACTTCATATAGGTGAAGATATATGCGCATATATCCTCATATAGGTGAGGATATATGTGCATATATACTGCATATAGGTGAAGATATATGTGCATATATCCTCATATAGGTGAGGATATATGTGCATATATACTGCATATAGGTTTCATATATGCGCATATATCCTCATATAGGTTCTTTCCATGTGGGTATATATATATATATATATATATATATATATATATATATATATATATATATATATATATATATATGCTTCCGTAAAATATCGACAATTCGCCATTTGTTCTGGCGTTGATAATCAGCGATATTTTATAAGGACATTTAGGGAATTTCGCTTTACTTAATTTTATAAGGTTTTGAGAAAATTAATTAGTTTGTTCGTTCTGTTAGAAGCTTCCGTGAAATTATTATAATAATTTATATTATAATATATAAACAATATTGTTTTACATATTACATATGTAATGACCCCTCCTGAGGATATAAAGCCTTATTATTGAATGTAAATAAATCAGATCTACCACAGCAGATAATAAACTATGCTATGTCATAACCGAAGCAAACACCACGATTATGCCTCGTTTCGTTCAGTGTTGCTAGGCAACGGACCACGCGCCTAATCGGCGGGAACGTGGTTCACTTGGCCGCGGTGTATTATAAACCTGCGGAATGTTTCACTGCTTATGCATAAAAGCGAGGGAAATGTGAAAGTGATGTGTGGCCACTGAATGAGAACTAAATCAAAGATTTCGGTAACTACACTGAGTGTAACATCTGCATAGTGACACTAAACAGCTGAACACCTTCACTTTCCTGTTTACCTCTGAGAAAGAAAAAAAGCTGTATGTTGTTTGTTTATATGTAGAATGTTTATAAAAGTACACGAAGTAGGCGCGCGCGCGCACAGACACACACACACACCTCTCCTGAGCCCTCGGTCAACATCTAATGACCGTCGATATGCAAATGAGTCAAGACGTAGCCTAACGTGGTGTCGTGTCGGATTTCAGCGGTCACGGAGGAAAGACTTTGAGCAGCGTTTTTTTCAGTTACAACAAGCACAGCGATGAGTCTATGTTGTTTCACTGGTTATGACATAGTGACACTAAACAGCTGTACAACTTCACTTTTCCGTTTACCTCTGAGAAAAAAAGCTGTATTTAGTTTGTTTATATTCAGAGTAACACCTTCCAACCACCTCTCATAGTCTATTGTTAGTTTTAATGATTTGGCTGAAACTAATTATCACTACATAAGTACCCCAACACCATTGATCATGAGTTTCAGCTGAAACTAATTCTATACATGCAACAGAAAATGTAGATGCAGATTCCAAATGTATAAAGATACATGCTATATACATATATTCCGCTTCTGCGTGTTTCTTAATCTTTCCCTATATATATATATATATATATACTTTTTAAATAAAATCGCTATTACTTGACCCTGAAGTTTAGTTTAGCACACAAAAACTGAAAAGTCCTTTCTGGTAAATCAACTGCATATGTAGTTTATTCACAGCAATTCATTAATAAAATGAATATACATTGTACAGTACAAGGTAAACACGAGAAAGATTACAAAATAAAAAAAGAAACAGTGTCTTCTTTATAAACAGCTTATACTGTGCGTCGAGATGTTGAAATCTCTTGCATGTTGCCCCTCAATTTTGTGCTTCCATTTCAAGTGGAGAGATATTTGACCGACAGCTTAGAACAAAAGAACTGTAGGTGTGATCACAACCCCCTCCGAACGACCGAGCCATCAATCACTGACCACCTCAGAAGTTCCCTCCAATGTATGCTGATGTTTTGCAAGTATTTTTGCAAAACTATGTCACTCTCTTGAGAGGTGGTTGGAATGTGTTATTCATTCATTTATTCTATACAAGGGCACTAACTACACAGATCAAACTGTTACCTTATTTTATTCTTATACTCATCGCTGTGCTTGTTGTAACTGAAAAACGCCGCAACTGCTTCAGGGGAGGTGTGTGTGTGTGTGTGTGAGCGCGCACGCGCGCGCTGCAGCCTGTGAATGAATACGCACAGTAGAGGGACAGATACATGAGGGACATCTAATACCTTATTGTGTAGTGTCCCTTTTTCAGCGGATTTCTCTGCTACCGCAGATCAGTTTATCAACTTGTAATATATTAATTTTAGGAATATATTAACATGTGCAGACATTTAGTTAATGCCCCTGAATAGAGCCAGCCTCGATTACACACACACACACATATATAATTCGATGCATGCTATATATATATATATATATATATATATATATATAGCATGTATCTTTATACATTTGGAATCTGCATCTACATTTTCTGTTGCATGTATAGAATTAGTTTCAGCTGAAACTCATGATCAGTGGTGTTGGGGTATTTATGTAGTGATAATTAGTTTCAGCCAAATCATTAAAACTAACAATAGACTATGAGAGGTGGTTGGAAGGTGTTACTCTGAATATAAACAAACTAAATACAGCTTTTTTTCTCAGAGGTAAACGGAAAAGTGAAGTTGTACAGCTGTTTAGTGTCACTATGTCATAACCAGTGAAACAACGTGGACTCATCGCTGTGCTTGTTGTAACTGAAAAAAACGCTGCTCAAAGTCTTTCATCCGTGACCGCTGAAATCCGCCACGACACCACGTTAGGCTACGTCTTGACTTATTTGCATATCGACGGTGATTAGATGTTGACCGAGGGCTCAGGGGAGGTGTGTGTGTGTGTGTGTGTGCGCGCGCCTACTTCGTGTACTTTTATAAACATATAAACAAACAAAATACAGCTTTTTTTTCTCAGAGGTAAACGGAAAAGTGAAGTTGCTCAGCTTTTTAGTGTCACTATGCAGATGTTACACTCAGTGTAGTTACCGAAATCTTTGATTTAGTTCTCATTCAGTGGCCACACATCACCTCCACATTTCCCTCGCTTTTATTACATGAACATAAGCAGTGAAACACTCCGCAGGTTTATAATACACCGCGGCCAAGTGAACCGATTAGGCGCGTGGTCCGTTGCCTAGCAACACTGACCGAAACGAGACATATTCGTTGTGTTTGCTTCGGTTATGACATAGCATAGTTTATTATCTGCTGTAGTAGATCTGATTTATTCAAATTTAATATTGTTTTAGCGATAATTTCACGGAAGCGAGTTCAGAACTAAATCGCTGCTTCGACACGTTCAGAAGCTTCAAATAGAATGAACAAACTAATAACATTTTCTCCATACGATATAAAATTAAGTAGAGCTTTCCTTTTTGTTATAGTACGAAGCCCCTAGATGGACAAAGGAGGAGAAAAAACGGCAGAAAAAAGTCAAAAACTTTGGGTTATAATTCCAAACATGACTTGTTTTTTCCCTCTGACTTGTTTTTTTTCCTCTTCCTTTGTCCCCTTAGAGACTCTGTAGTAGGTTTTCTCAGTTGAATATAAAAAAAAGATACCGCTTATTATCAACGCGGGAATGAATGGCGCATTGTCCAAGTGCAAGTTGATCTTGGAGCTAAACTATTTGCTTTGGGTGAAAGCGCCATCTAGCGATCATTGTGTGTCAGCAGCAGCTTCCCATTCAAAACAATAGGCGGTCAAATGACCTCTGAACCGCGTTTTTAGTAGGTGACACTGGCGCGGCGCTTCTAGTGTTAAAGGCTGCGGATTGATCACTAAGTGACTCTGCAGAAGCAGATTATATTTCTCAGACTGGTTTTGTTGATGTTTTTGTAGCTTCAGATTGTCAGGGTTAACCCCTAGAGGGTGCCTTGTGCTTAGAGTTTTTGTGTCTTTTGTGTTTTCATTAAGTTTGGAACTACATGTCCCAGAATGCACCTTGGTCAGGTGACAGGAGCACTTACCTGAACCGAGGCGACTCATTAGTTTGATTATTAAAAATAGCCTGTTCTGTTGCGTTGTCCGGCATTTGTTAAATTG
Source organism: Clarias gariepinus (assembly GCF_024256425.1). Lineage (NCBI taxonomy): Eukaryota > Metazoa > Chordata > Actinopteri > Siluriformes > Clariidae > Clarias > Clarias gariepinus. The sequence goes on along the minus strand of NC_071114.1, from coordinate 18,909,478 downwards.
AAGTATTTTGTTGTGCTCAGTAAGCCGAATAAGAACCGAGTATCTGAGTTTGTATGTTTAAAGAGGTATCGACTCCTGTTTTGTTTGAATTATTAAGTATGTATGTTTATGTTTTGCTTTAATTATCTTTAAAAACCATCTACCAGTCATTACCATCACTGTTTACGCCTCGTCTACACCGAAGCTCTGACAGTAACGCCGGAGAGGGCGGACTTTGGGGGAGGTCGGCTTGACATCGAGGAGCGTGCAGGAGTAAGTGGAACGGAATCCTGCAGAGCGCGCAGGAGAGAGACTAAACTACTCTAGGTGAACGAGGGGTGCAGCAGAGCTGGGAAGGTCACCAGCTCGCAGTACAACGAATGCCGTTTAGACATGAAGGAGCTTTCGGTGAGGTGAGTCCCCGCACCGATCAGGAAGTACGGGCCCGGAGGTTTATATATGGTGGTGACCAGGGTGAAGAAGGACCCCAGACTGAATGTCAATGGAAGGCAGAGAACAAAAAAGTATCAGCTTCGAGAACGTCACGCTTCTTCCTCCGCCGCTCGACTTTGAGGGCGTTGCACTTCCTCTTCTGCCGCTCGACTGCGAGGACATCACGCTTCTTTCTCCGCTGCTCGACTTCAAGGACGACGCACTTCCTTCTCTGACGCTTGACTGCGAAGACGTCGTGCTTCCTCCTCTGCCGCTCGACTGCGAGGACATCGCGCTTCCTCTTCCGCCGCTTGACTTTGAAGAAGGCGCGCTTTGTCCTCTGCTGCCCGGTTTTACGAGCGGTCATTGAGGACGTCATACTGGCATCACCGCCCTGCCTCAACAGCATGGGGCATCTTTCGCGGCCTGGCACCGACGATCCTGTGCACACTTCGTTGCCCAAGGCTGGTGTCCCAGCTGCGACGTCCGGATGTTCACTTGGGACATCGGTGAGGAGTCTATCCCGTCCTGTTGGCTCTGCCGGTTTGCTCGGGGGACGGGGTTGGCAGCCTCCGTGGTGAGGGGCCAGACACGGGACCTTGGGGAGGGAGCCCTGGACCTCCGGAGGCACTCCAGGAGAAAATGTCAGGTTTAACCCCTAAAGGGCGCCTTGCGCTCAGACGTTTTGTGTCTTTTGTGTTTTTTCATTAAGTTTGGAACTACATGTCCCAGAATGCACCTTGGAAAACCCCTTGGCACAGACTAAGCACATACAAACCCTGAAGGAGCAGGTGGAACAGCTCCAAAGACGATCAGGTGATGGGAGCACTCACCTGAACCGAGGCAATTCATTAGTTTGATTATTATAAATAACCTGTTTATGTCTGGTGTTTTGAAAGTTGGGGATTGATCTCTAGGTGATTCTGCAGAAGCAGATGATAATTGATTCTGATTGATGAACTGATTGTGTTGTTTTTGTAGCTACAGATTTTAAAATAAGCTTTGTAAAAGATTCTGTGAAAGTAAATGTTTAATGTGGTAGGAAGTTTTGTTGATTTTTTTTGCAGACTCATTTGTTGTGATTCTGCAGGTAATTCTGATATATAGAAAATTTTGGTGAAGCTGATGATGCTGTAACTGATTGTTTTGATGATGTTAATGACAAATCTGTAGTCCTTTCTGATCAACTGGATGGATATACTGTAACAAAAACTGTTGACATTGTTTAATGAGATTTAGATCTTGATATTTGATATGTGGATAGATTTTGGATAGTTGGTGATACTGAAATTAATTCTGTTGCTTCAGGATCTTAAATTTTTGGGTGGGCTGTATATGATCTGGGGAAAATAGATAGTGGCTTTCTATCTGTTTGTACTGATGGCGTTTCTGGAGCTTTATCTGGGGATGATTTTTTAGATAATGATGCTGTAAATTCTGATGCAACAGAGGCTGTTGGTGTTGATTGAAGGCCTTGTTAATGATGGTAATTTAAAAGATTCAGTTGTAGATGGATTATTTATTATTCTGTCTGCTGATTGTGGAGTTGCTGATTCTAAAAAAGTACAGTAGTTGTTTGTAGTTGGGTAGCAGCTCTCTATGGTAGACATGCCATATTAATCAGATTAATGTATTGAAATTATGTGCTTGGTTTAAAGTCTCTGATGCAATTTTCTGTTTTGAAGGAAGATTTCTGAATCTCCATTTTCCTTTCCTTTTTGAACTGCTCTGAGATTTTTAGAACATCAAATGCTCATTTGTGTGTGTTTATCATGCATAAATTGTTCCTCTATTATATAAATATCCAATATCCAATTCTGTAAAATAATTGTAAAAGATAATCAAGACATGGGTAACCTACCTATTACTTAATATTTAATGTTAAATCTTAAAGCAATATAAAAAAAATCTTGCCTTTTTATTATTATTATTATTATTTTATTTTTTAATCCATCCCGCTATAAGACTATGATGAAGGTTTAGGATTATTAGCTTATGCTATAAGCAACATGACTGTCACTGAAGGGCCAAATTAACTGTTTTTGTCAAATTACAAAATAAGTAAAGAATACAAAACCAACATCTCAAGTAATTTAATGTAGCTGGTTATTAATGTTAATTATATAATTATATTGACCTAATATAGATATATAGCTTTTTTTTTTATTTGAGTCTTACAATTTAATCATTATCTAATTTGATCAAATGTAAAATGGACATAATGGACAGACATATTAATATCATGTTAATATTGGTGTTTAATTTCTTTAGTACTGTTTTTTTTTTTATTATATATTCCTAAAATATATATATTCCTAATCAGTCATATAGCATCTTACCTGTTCCTGAAGAAAATCCTGTACTCATTATAAAATGTCCTACAAGAAATGTGAATTTAATCATCTTGCCATATGCAGCTCTTGGCATCTTAAACAGTTTAAAAAACAATATTAGTAAAAAATAAAGTATGTTGTTGTTGCTGTAAACCTGAATAAAATTTGAGGTATAGACTGAGGAGTGACCGTTGCTTGGTAGCTTTGTCTTCAAGCTCCACCTTCATCTCCTCAGGAGGAGGACAAGTTCTCATTAAAATGCTGCACTATTTGGTGTTATTAGCACAGTGGGTCTATTTACCTCATTTTAGTCTTTGTTTCCAAAAGCGGGTGATAGGCTGCTTTTTTTTGGTACTATAATTTAAGTAGATTCTGAAACATATCAAAATGTTTATATAAAAATATTTTTATACAGTTAATAATTCTGATTAATGTTGTATTTTTATTATTTCTGTCTTTTATTTATCTAAAAGTAAGAGGCATTATCAGTTGCTAAAAGTTTGAGAACACCTACACTTGAGAGGCTGATGTTTCATCAATTTAAAAAAAGTAAAAAGGACATTTGATTGACACGGCAGACAGACCAGTCACTGATGTTTTCAGACAGCCGATTAGCAATGTGAGATCACCTTATTTATTTCTAGTTAATTTCTTTAAACAAAAAATGTAATTTTAATGAGTTACTGAGAACGTTTTTGTCTACTTACTGTATCTTACCTTAAAAAGTGCAATATTTCATGAAAATGAAAAAGGTTTCTCAGTGCATAAATATATAACTGTAGGAACTATAGGAATCTGATTTTAAAGATTGTAATCAAAAGATTTGTGATCTTTTCGTTACTAATCAGTTAGAGTAGCTGGTAATTATCACCTATATCACTGTTTTGTGATTTGAAGGTTGTATTTTTGCACCTGATTAGTATTTGCATTTCTGCTTGATTTTATAGGTCTCTTTGGATTCCTTTAAACATACAATTTTAGAAAGAATGTGCAGAAAGTAACCTTTTTTGCATTAATATAATTAACTATTCTGTAAACGTGTTGTAACCAGGCTACATGTTCTGTTTGTTTAACATTGTCATCCAAGTTGTACTAAAAATTTCCAGACCACAGACTTTCCCAACTCATTAGTAGCCTAGTAGCCTACTTGCTCATGTTAGTGGAAAATTTCAAAAGACAAAGAGGAAAAGAAAATGGTACAGCAATACTGTTTTAGTTGGTTAATGTTGAGGGTAATGAAATTGTTGTTTTAAGAAAATGTTCTGGATTTTGTAACAAATAACTCCAATTGTGTGCAAAAGTTAATGACTGATGTAAGGAATAATTTTAGTAGTACAAAAATGTTTCTTGCTACTTCCTAGCATATGTGATAATATTCATGTTCTTAAGCATTCTGTGTTGCTTAATGCTAGCTAGCTTGTTTTTAGTCTCATTTATTTATTCTCTAGAAATAACAGTGGGGAGTCTTCTGACATGAAATTTATCAGTTGCCAAGCAGTACTGAAAGAAACATAGCAAACCTATACACACTGTGAAAACAATGGAACAACGCATAATTACAGAACATAAAAAAGATTTAGCAGGTGCAGCAGAAAAAAAAGGTGTGTAACAGGAGGCTTTTATGTAAGCTGATATCATTATTTAACTTCTGTCCCTAAATTAAGTCTTTATATTTATATATTTAACTCAATGTACCAAATGTACATCAATATTTACCATCATCTTCCTCTATTATTTTTTTATTTTTCCTTTTTATTTACTAGCTAACTGATTAATTTTTATTGTTTAATTATAATCTTATAATGAGAATAAGTTATGTATAAGTTTATGTCAGAATAAATAAAATCAAACCTTTTAGAGATACTCACTGTTCAGTTTAAGTTTTAGCTTACTTATTCTTAGACTTTTAAAATTACATGTTTTGATGCTTTAATGACACCAATGATTAAAGATTATTGGAGGACACAATTATTTAACATTTAGGGAAGGAAGCTCCACTGTGAGCACTTTGCACCATTAGAAATGTAAAACTGTAACTCTGATATCTTCAGGACAGAGGAGCTTACACTTTTCTTTGTACCATGACAAGCTGCATTTTTATTGCCTCAATAAAATTAAGAGAGAGACAAATGAATATTTAAAGTTGTTATAAGATAAGTAGAGAACATGACTTATATTGTTTCATAAACATTCCACAACATTAAATGATAAAAGAGTGACAGGTGATACAATTGTTGTGGTATAACAAAAATAAAACATTTGTGAATGTGCTGCAGGGAAATAATATTTTTTTGGGATAACTCTTCATCATGATTTCACCACACACATTCGTTTAATATTTGCTTGGAATGCACCTTGCTGTTTTTATGCTGAATCTCAAACATCATTTTGCAGACCATTGAAGCAGACCAATTTTGGATGTTATTACTTGTCACCGTCCTGGTCATCGATTCTGTTGGGTTTTTCGGTTCCGTGCTATTTCATTTGCAGAGCAGCTTATCTAACTCATTGTGATTTGAGTGCACCAGAATGACATGATAATGACTTCTTTCTGGTCTGAGCATGTACATACAGTATACTGTAGACAATACACTCAGCTTCAGAGAAATATCACATTGATATTCCACACCACTCAATTAGAAGCACTGAATGGACCAGTTGAACCAGTAGTTCAAACAAAAAAGTTGATGTGGCTGTGGATGAAGACTCTAAGAGACACTTGGTGTGAAATTCTAAATACACTGATGTGTGTGAACTCTATGGTACCACACACAAAATATTACCTCACAGCTCATCTGTGAAAAAAAATTGGATCTCTTAAAACAGAAAAAACATGGAACAATGATCAACATAATCAAAATATAATTATAATTATGGCAAATACTGTAGTTGTGGTATGAATGCAACCACAGGGGGGCACAATCCAGTGTCAATTATGGCAATTATGTAACAACAATAATCAGTTGTTACTGTATTTTAAAACACAGAGGTCAGCTTTTCTGGAATAGTTCTAGCAAGAACAGTGTTGTCATATGCATTTGCAAAACCCATCAAACACTATGATGAAACTGGCTCTCATGAAGATAATCCCATAAAGGGGAGACCAAAACTCAACTCTGCTGAGTTAGAAAGTGAACCCAAAGTTTTGAGAGGCAGTATATAGTGCAATCGCAATATTTTCTTTGCATCACTATGTTAAGATGACTTTTTTTTTTTTAATCCGGAGTTAACAGGAAATACGCATGAACGTGATGGTGACGTTGAGGACTTTTATGTTGAAAAACTCTGAAATAAAGATTATTAACGTAGCTTATTAGCTTCTTGTCGATTTTTGGGTTTTCTTGCGTACGCTACCCAGCAGCTAGTTAGTTCTAAAACATTTTATGCTTCTTTACACAGCTTTCATGCATAGTGCTGAAAATGACTACAAATGAAATATCAGAAGGTACTGATTTTGCCAATATTTAAGATATTTAAACAGTATTTCAGGCATTTATAACCTGAGCTGTTAGCATATGCTAACTAGTAATGTTATCGTACAGCTGTTGATTTTTAGCTTAATACTTTAAGTTTCGTGTATTTGTGCAGTAAACGGAGGAAAATCAGCTTAACGTTTTCATCAAAATACTTCCTTGTAATAATTATATTCGTGTGGGGAGATTTATAACTCTCTCTACGTGACGCTAGTCCACGCTATTTGGCTCTTAGTTCTGCTTTTATTTGTTAAACCGATTTAAGTTTTGTTTTGTTTCAGACAATAAATGTTTTCTAAACGCAATTTTACACATTCGATGACTGAACACATTTGCGCTGGCTCGTTATTACGTGACCGTAAAATATTTTGGAATATTTCTACTTTTAGTCATTCAGAGTTTCTGAGCATTACGTTTCTTAAAATAAATTTTTATAGTTTAGGCTGTGATACAGTTTTACATGAATAGTTATGTCATATTATAAGCGCCCTTTTCTCCAGTAAGAACAACTTGGAAGACAATCTATACACTGCATGGTTTATGAGAAAATAAGCAACGTTTTGTTAGTCTGATGATGCAGCATTATTTAAACCACTGTGAAGATGATTTTATATAATACCATCTGTAGAGCTCTAAGAAGTGATTTTTAATCAATAATTTCTTTGAAAACTTTGAGTTTTATTTCACACTTTTTAAAAACTATTTAGGTACACTTAATTGGTGATTCCATAAAAACATCACTATAAACAAACATAAACCGCACACATGCTTAACAACTACTTACATTTTGCAAAATTACAGTGTTTCCTGTACAGTATACATAATGGGATGCCCAAGTATATTTTCTCACCCTTTATAAAGATCTGTCTTAGTGAACAGTGATAAACTAGCAGTGGATGGTGCCTCTGGGGCTACTGCCCTGTCCCTGTTTGTACTGCTACCGTAAAAGGGTTGACCTGAGAGGTGGTAAATGCAGTGGATGCCAGCTGCCGTAAAAGGAATAAGACAATATCACAGTCTGTAACAATCTCACAGTTTTACACAGTGAATAGGCTTTTGTTTAAATAAAAAAACCTTAATACCCATGCGGCCGGTTTAAACTGTTGACTGATTTTCAATTTAAATAAATACATTTTTTAAAAGCCGCTTGTACGAAAGTCCTACCAGTGTGTGGCGATAGAGGAGGCTTTAGACATCAAATTGTGCATTTGGGTTTTCTTATACGACATGTAGAACCAAAGTAATCATTACTTTTCAGAATGGTAAAACTTTGTAAATTGTAAATTTTACTGCTACCAAAATATGGGAATTACTTTACCATCATGGGTCACGGAAACTATACATGGTCTTATAAATATCTGCTGTTTATTTGCCTATGTGTTTAGATAGATAGATACATAGATAGATACTTTATTCATCCCCATGGGAAAATTTACAGATCCAGCAGTCCACAGATAGTATGTGATTTTTTTTGCGCTTAGACATGTTTGTATATTTGGTTAAAAATAAATAAAATTCTGTTTATCACATTTTCTAGGTTGTGTTAAAAAATCACTCTTTTCATCCAGAGTCCTATATATTTACTAAAAATATTAATGCAAAAAAATGCTGTTTAGTTCATTCTTTTTTTACTGGGTAGTTGGAGTGCAGAGTTAGTATGTTGGATGTCTAAATTGTAAAATTAATAGATATTTCAAATAAATCAAAATATTATGTGAAAGGTCACATGTATTTGTTGTATGTAGTAAACCACTTTTGTGCTGGCAGCTAATGCTAGTCTGCTGATTACCACTGCAAGTATATTTCAGACCTGGCGTAACACTTGAGTATCATGTCTTCTTTTGAGTTTATTGTGTTTGGTGCATTACCAATGGTGTGGAGCAGAAGCTTGGAAGAAAAACAAAAAGATTATTGCTTTGTAAGGTACATGATGTAGTCTGTTGGAAATATTGCTGCTTTAAATAAATGACATTAAACAAAAGTGATTGAATCAAATAAAAAATTGTAATGCCTAAAAATTGAAGCAAATTGAAAAAACAGTCTACCTATTTTTCACAGTTCTAGTGTCCTTAGTTGTTTTATTCCTAATAGAATTCAACAGTGCTATGCTTTACCAGGTTGTCAGTAATATTAATCTTTTTGTCTTTCTCTTTAGGTTGGAGTGTGTATAGCCATATAAGGAGAATTTGTTGCTAACCATGGATAAAGATTTACTCAGGCAGTCCGTGGCATTTCATGGACAGAGTCTGTTTTCTCTGTTAAAATGTGAACAGAGTGAAAATCCAGACTTTAAACACATCACAGCTGATCTCGCCAAATCTTTGAATCAGAGGTACCAGTTAAGTTTTTTTTTTCCTGTTTTTGACCTGAGAAACTTCAGTTTGGTCAGTTTATGTCAGTTTAGTATAAAATATAAATTTTAGCTTTTTGCGTTTTACTGTTTTCAGATGATATGAGATGTAAAGAAAGTTACATCTTTCTTTGTCTATTAGTAACAGGGAAAGAAGTGTGGGTTTTGTCTGTTAGTCCCAGAGAAAAAAGCGTGGCTTGTGTCTGTTTGTCCCAGAAAAAAGGCATTGCCTTTATCCATTATTCCCATAGTACAGTGTGTAAAGCATTTTTATTGTGTCCAAGTGTATTGACTGTTCTTCTTCTTAACTGTACTGCAACAACATCCCTTGTGAAGGGAAAAAAGTTAAAAAGGCTGTAGCAGTGTGGGAAATGGTTGTTTAACGACAATGCAACATTACATTTTCGCAAAGTACTCAAAAGGAGGCAAAGGCAAGTGTCTTAAGAGAGGTTTCTTGTTAAATTCACACAAAAATAAGATTCCACTAACCATACAGAGACTCTGTCAGAGGGAAGTGATTCTGTTGTGTGCGCGTGCGTGCGCGCGCATGAACTTACACAGTACTGTGTTGCCCCCTGCGTAGCCCCCCTCTTCCTGCTACTTCTCTCGTAACACCAGTCATGATTCTTTTTATTGGTCAAGTGCAGGTTAATTAGTTTTGTTTTTTTTACTTTATATTTTGTTCTTATTATTTTTATATGATTATTTTTGGGTTGTGAAATGAATCATCTAAGTTTCCATAATTTTTTATGGGGAAATTCGCTTTATTGTACAAGTGCTTTGATATACAAACATGCTTCTTTTCTAGTGACCCAGTTTATTACTAGTATGCATTAGATTTTTATGAAAGATGCTCCCCACCACCATTGCTTTATTTAGTAATTTGCATGTAATTGCCTTCTGCCAACACCATTCAGAAATCAAGATAAAAACCCAACATGTGCATGTCAGCAATTCTTTTGTTAGGTGAAAGGCAGAAAGGGTACCAACTCTTGACTTGTCATATTAGTTGTAAGGGTTGTAAAAGTTACAGTTGTAAGTTTTGACACCCATTTTCTAATGCATAGTGATTGTCACAAGGATGTTTTTATCAATTGCACTTGTAACCTTATTGTGTTTAACCTTTATAACAGTGATAAAGAAGATGAGAGTCCTATTGTGGAACAATTTATTGCAAGGAAAGCAGATTTACTGTTTGCTCCAGAATTTAAATCAACCACACCTGTAGAAGAAGAGTTGCAAGAAGATGCGCAAGGTTATTTACACATTATGCAAATACATATAAGCCTGAGTTCATTAAACACCTTTAAAACAATAATATTTACATTTTATAATTGAGGATTGAGCATTTGTGAGTGCAGTTACAAATATTTTTCCAGGTTATTTCTGCAACAATCCTTTTTAAACTTGATCAATAAGACACAAGTCTGAACAAATAATAATTTAAGACAATGATTTTGTCAAAGTTGAAATATTACTAACATATTAACAATTTCCCATTTACATGCACTTTATAAGCTTAAAAATTCAAATGCTTTTTTTGTAAATACTGTATATTTATTCAGTGATAAAGGTAATTACAAAATAATATATATACCTGCAGCATTACACATTTGTTTCAACTTTTATACTTTTAATTACTTTTTAAGTAATTAACCACATAATTTATGTCACTTGATCCTTACTGTGGACTTTGTCTGCATTTGAATAAATGACAAATGACTTTAGAATACATTTAAAAAATTGTTTTTAAATAAGTTAAAAACAGTATATAGTAAGGCTGGACAATGTGCTGATTTGATGATATTATGATGAATTATGCCACAATATACTTTGAAATGGTGAATAATGTGATGTTTTAACCTCAATTTAATGAATCCTTTGATTTGATCATTTGAAATTTTGAGAAAAAAAGATTTATATAATTGCTTTTATGAATTCCCAGCTGACTTAACATTTTTATAGGTTTCCTAAATTTTAAAAGAACAAATGCTTAAAATAGATACTTTATATGTAGATTATAAACATCAACACCAGTATTGTTCATAATGATGATAAAGGGTGTTTGTAAAATAAACAAGGTCATTTGTTGATTAGTAGAAAATGTTCGTCTTGATAGTGTGTAAAAGTTTTTTTTTTTTTTTTTTTTTTTTTTTTCTTCCCCCAGAGCCATATGGCATTATGCCACCATTGGAGCAGTTCATGGACATTTCTTATAACAAGAGAAGAGAGCTTTTTTACAGAGACGTGGAACGAGGTGATTTAGTCATTGGCAGAATAACGTCAATCCGGGATTTCGGATTCTTTGTTAATCTTCTCTGCACCGCTGGGGGAATGGAAAGGGATGTTGAAGATCTAGAGATAACGGTATTTTAAAAATGATTTACACTGTGCATCACAACTGAAAACTTACACGTCTACTGCACTGTGCACAATCCCAGTGTGTCTTTTAATTGAGAGACGTTTTGTGTGTTCTCTTTCTCAGGGTCTATGTCCAATCAGAGATGTCCCATCAACTGGAAATCATGATGATCCTTTGTCTTATTTTCAGACCGGGGATTTAATTAGAGGTATATTTAGAAGTGTAACAATTCACCCCATAATTCAAACCAATTCATTATACTTGTTTCATATTCATTATATTAAATGTAATTCTTAACATTTCTTTTAAAGGTGAAGAAATAATGACCTAAAAAGACTCCTTCTTAGTAACAAGTGTTTATATTTTAACAGAATGTACAGCTTCAAAGCAGCTTCACAAAAATGAAAGATTATTTGGAAGTGTGTATGTGTGAGAAAAATGTGTCTAGATAATAATGAGATGAATGAATGATGAATAAAATGTCTCTGATGAGCGAGCCAAGGGTAACGGCGATGGTGGCAAGGAAAAACTCCCTGAGATGGTAATAGGAAGAAACCTTGAGAGGAACCAGACTCAATCAAGGAACCCATCCTCATTTGGGTAATAACAGATAAAAATAACATCATGTGTGTTGTGCAGGTAAAAATCCAATATAACAGAAGTTATTTAAATTAACATGAAGTCCAGTTCAGCACAGGGAGTCAATAGGTGCAGAGGGCAGATGGGGTCTGGCTCACTGGAAGCACAGGAGCAGCATGCATAGCTCCAACCATCATAAAGAAGAATCCAGCTGGAGCTGGTCCTTCCCTGGATGCCTCAGAAACCTTGCAGGGTTGGCATTTGTCTACTGAAGCTGGCACAATCTCCCGATGCCTCGTGATGGGTAGAAAAATACAGAACGGATAGAGAGAATTAGCGTAGTTGCCATTCAGGATAGATATACTGGAGTATGAGGTTATGGGATAGGTTACGTGTATTCCAGATTAAAGAGATGCGTCTTGAGTCTACTTTTGAATTGGGAAACTGTGTCTGCTCCCCGAATAATGTCTGGAAGGCTATTCCAGAGCTTTGGAGCTAAATATGAAAATGCCCTAGACTTCTGATAGTTCGGAGTTTTGTAATCAATACATTATAATAAGATAAATAAATTTTTAAATATTTAATATGCAAAATCTCTGGGCAAGGGAAAAGGTTTATTGAAAAATAATGAGCTGTGTGTCATTTTACCATGGAAATAAAGGTCTAAAGAAGATAAATGTAAATTTCTAGTGTAATTGTTATAATACAACTTTTATTTTACTTTATGACCATTTAAACAGAGTTGGCTATTCATCTAAATGTTACTGTTATGCGTTTAAAACCAATGTTTTTAACATGACTAATAGAGGTATTATCTAATTGTGTTAAGCTGGTGTGAAGGACATCGACCGCTATCATGAGAAGCTGACCATTTCGCTTCATCCTACCTCTCTGGCCTTGAACATGGAGCGAACCAAACTGGGTGTAATAAACAAAGAAGATTTACCTCTTCATTACACGTAAGATGAACTAAATGTGCGATATGTGTGTGTGCCCCCTCCTATTAAATTAAGAGTGTCAAAATGTTTTCAGTTATTTTGGCACTATTAATAAAATATTTTCCTTCTTTGTGCATTTTCTATTATCTATCTATCTATCTATCTATATATATATATATATATATATATATATATATATATATATATATATATTTCTGTATATCTATTCATTGTTTTGGATTTAGCACTAATTGAATTTGAGCAAAAAAAAAAAACTAAAACAAAGCTAAATATCAAACAACAGTCAGCTATCAACTGTGACTAAATTAAAAAGGCCTGTCTGAGCCGACAAAATGATAGAAAAAGGCTCTAGACATTATCAGGAAGATTTTGTGAACAAGTTGTTCTGTCTGTGAGGTTCTGAAACACTACAGTATTTGTCAGTCCTCGTTTATACACTTGAACAGCATTTGTTCCTCTCATAAAAAAAGGTATGCTATATTGGATATTTCTCACTCATCACTGAGAGGTGATTTATGTTTTCTTCACTCGTTTAGCCGTGGCGAACAGGTGGCCGTGGACTACAAAGAGTCGTATGAGATGTTACTCCAAAGTTCACTCGGCTTCTCTAACCCTTCCAATGTGGATTATTTGCTTGGCAAGCTAGGAATCAGCGACACACGATCGCACTCACTAATGAGAGGATTACAGAGGTATACATTGTTTTTTTTTTTTATTCTTTTACTTTGTAAATACTAATGTAGGTATGAAAATTATAGGTGGAGTATTTAAATATAGCCAGTTTTTCTTTATTTTGTAGTAAACATTTCATGGAAGATGATTTTGCAAGTGCTATTCGGAAGAAGCAGTCTGCTTCCTGGGCTTTGAAATGGTATGCATGAAATTTACCCCTACCTTCATTTTTTCTTTTATTTAAAGTATTTTGTATAAATATGACACTAATATGGAAACGCATGTGATTTGTTAATCTCTGGCAGTGTGAAAGCTGGTGTGAATCATTTTAAAGCAGGTCACCATGTAGAAGCGATGAATGAGTACAACAAGGCTTTAGAGATTGACACCAACAACGTTGAAGCTCTTGTGGCACGTGGCGCTCTGTAAGCTCCTCCAGTTGAAATCCAAACTCATCCACATTATTTTTTTAATTTATTATTATTTACAGATTTTTTACACAGCTTTGATTTGGTTATACACAAATTCATACCAAATGCTTTCTTTCTGCAGATATGCCACTAAAGGCAGCTTAGTGAAAGCCATCAGTGACTTTGAACTAGCTTTGGAAAGCTGCTCAACACACAGGAATGCCAAGAAATATTTGTGCCAAACCCTTGTGGAACGTGGTGGACAGTAAGACTGTTTAGACAATAACAAAATTTTCTGTGTGCATAATTTGCAGTAACCTTGGTGGAGTTAAATTTTATATTAACTTAGCTTGTTCTTTACATCCCCATATTTTAGATTAGGATGCAAATTTATAATGTCTTGTACAGTGGTGTGAAAAACTAGTTCCTGATTTCTTATTCTTTTGCATGTTTGTCAAACAAAATGTTTCTGATCACCAAACACATTTAACTATTAGTCAAAGACAACACAAGTAAACACAAATTACAGTTTTTAAACGATGGTTTTTATTATTTAGGGAGAAAAAAAATCCTAACCTACATGGCCCTGTGTGAAAAAGTAATTGCCCCCTGAACCTAATAACTGGTTGGGCCACCCTTAGCAGCAATAACTGCAATCAAGAGTTTGCGATAACTTGCAATGAATCTTTTACAGAGCTCTGGAGGAATTTTGGCCCACTCATCTTTGCAGAATTGTTGTAATTTAGCTTTATTTGAGGGTTTTCTATCATGAACCGCCTTATTAAGGTCATGCCACAACATCTCAATAGGATTCAGGTCAGGACTTTGACTAGGCCACTCCAAAGTCTTCATTTTGTTTCTCTTCAGCCATTCAGAGGTGGATTTGCTGGTTTGTTTTGGGTCATTGTCCTGCTGCAGCACCCAAGATCCTTCAGCTTGATGAACAGATGGCCGGACATTCTCCTTCAGGATTTTTTGGTAGACAGTAGAATTCATGGTTCCATCTATCACAGCAAGCCTTCCAGGTCCTGAAGCAGCAAAACAATCCCAGACCATCACACTACCACCAGCATATTTTACTGTTGGTATGATCTTTTTCTGAAATGCTGTGTTACTTTTACGCCAGATGTAACAGGACACGCACCTTCCAAAAAGTTAAACTTTTGTCTCGTTGGTCCACAAGGTATTTTCCCAAAAGTCTTGGCAATCATTGAGATGTTTTTTAGCAAAATTGAGACGAGCCTTAATGTTCTTTTTGCTTAAAAGTGGTTTGCGCCTTGGAAATCTGCCATGCAGGCCGTTTTTGCCCAGTCTCTTTCTTATGGTGGAGTCGTGAACACTGACCTTAATTGAGGCAAGTGAGGCCTGCAGTTCTTTAGATGTTGTCCTGGGGTCTTTTGTGGCCTCTCGGATGAGTTGTCTCTGCGCTCTTGGGGTAATTTTGGTCGGCCGGCCACTCCTGGGAAGGTTCACCACTGTTCCATGTTTTTGCCATTTGTGGATAATGGCTCTCACTGTGGTTTGCTGGAGTCCCAAAGCTTTAGAAATAGCTTTATAACCTTTACCAGACTGATAGATCTTAATTACTTTTGTTTTCATTTGTTCCTGAATTTCTTTGGATCTTGGCATGATGTCTAGCTTTTGAGGTGCTTTTGGTCTACTTCTCTGTGTCAGGTAGCTCCTATTTAAGTGATTTCTTGATTGAAAAAGGTGTGGCAGTAATCAGGCCTGGGGGTGACTACAGAAATTGAACTCAGGTGTGATAAACCACAGTTAAGTTATTTTTTAACAAGGGTGGCAATCACTTTTTCACACAGGGCCATGTAGGTTTGGATTTTCTCCCTAAATAATAAAAACCATCATTTAAAAACTGCATTTCGTGTTCAATTATTTTATCTTTGACTAAAAGTTAACGGTTTTTGATGAGCAGAAACATTTAAGTGTGACAAACATGCAAAAGAATAAGAAATTAGGAAGGGGGCAAATAGTTTTTCACACCACTGTAGATGTCTTTAAATAAGTTACTTATAAAACAAACTCATCAAGTTAACTGAACCTTATTTTAAATAAACATGTATTGTTCAGTTAAAAAGAAATTGCCATAAAATTAGGCAGTCACCAAATGTTAATTTTCAGTAAACACCCGAACACCACCTTATACTTTCTTTGGAAAAAATAAGTAGGAAATTTAATAAGAATAAATCAGAAGGATACAAGACAATTACGGTAAAAGGCAAGTTATGGAATTGTTGATTAGAAGATCTTAATAAAATGTTTAGTTAATTAAAATTATGATTTAAATGTGCATTTATTGTCTGGTCCATCAGGCTGGAGGAAGAGGAGAAGTTGGTTACAGCAGAAGGGCTTTATAAGAAAGCAATAGCTTTAGATGACACATTTCATGAAGCGAAGGAAGCGCTGAGGAAGCTCCAGCTGCACATCCAGGTGAGCTGTAACATCCCCAAACGTTCCAGTGCAGATGTGCACATTTACATGAACTGTACGTTGTAAATTTAAACGTCACAATTTAGATTTACAATGTAGGCCGATCTGGAGTTTTACAGTGCAGTTAGTTACATATTATGAGGATAATGCAGGTTATATAGCATATAGAGAAAAGTTACATAAGATGACTTATGACTGAAGTTCACAGTGGTCCAAAGACAGATAATGTTTTATGAAAAGATGTTTTTACAAAATTTTATGAAATTTGGTAGCATGTTAAAAAGAACTAAAATAAGAACTTTACTTATATTGATTGTACCGTTTTGTTACACTGATGAAGTATTTTTGTTATTTATGTGTGTCTTTGATCTGGGATGTTGAACCCTGATTGCTGTTGGACGCGCAATCCTAATCACACCGGTTTGGCACAAATGAAATCTGTGGAAAACCCTGTTTGGACTGAAACAACACTGGTTTGTATTCTGATGCTTGTGCTGGCTGGTAACTTATCTTTGTCTGTCTTATGTTGTTCTTACATTGCGCAATGCTTTCACACATTTTTGATGTTCTGTCGTGTCCTGGTGTTTGGAATGTTGATGATCTGCTGGGATGGTTGTTTCTGGCTATCTTGCTTAAAAAACAAACAACCAACCAAACAAAAAACATTACTGCATGTCCCTGCATGCTTAATTTGTTACTTGTATGTGGATTTATATTTCCACTGTGCCAACTGACTGCTTTAAAGAAAACTCTTAAACTGAAAGCTGAGGAGGCTGCAAAGGAGAAGGAAAAGCAACCAAGTGCAGAGACGAGTGCAGATAAATTACGTAAGATCTTAAAAGAAGAAAAAAGGTAATGATGTGACACGCACAGACTAAAGTCTAGCATGGTACTTTTTCTTTATTCCAGTTTCTTTCCACAGTTATCTGACCACTGTTATAATTTCTGTCTTTAGGTTTTAAACTCCTCATGAATTTTGTCACAATGTTTAAATTCTTAAACTTCATTGAAGCCTAATTCTGATTAATGTAGCTATTGTTGTTTGGGATAAATTTCTGTCTGGAACAGAGACTTGCTTAGCCATTAGGTCTAAAACTGTCTTGCTGATAGGAGTAGGTATGAGTTCAGGTTGTGATGTCAGTAATGGCACCTTGGCACTTTTACAATTGGTGAGCTGCTTTAATTAGCTAATTAGAAGTCATGCAAGTAAAAGTTTAATGTTGTTCTAAGGTATTTTTAATTAAAAGGAATCACATATTTAACCATTTCTAATTAACCATTGTTATAGCATATTATTTTGATGACATGTTTAAGGGGATTTTAAAAATTATATTTTTTTTCACATCCATTAAAAAATGAATAAAAAATTTAAGGATGTTTTTATTCAGGATGAAAAAGAAAAGGAAGAGGTATGACTCCACTTCAGAGACATCCTCAAGCTCTGATTCCTCCAGCGATGACTTATCTAGTCGCAAAAAAAGCAAAAAACGAAAGCACAAACGACGACGGTCTTCACACAGTGATAAAAAACACAAGCAGAAGGTTCCATCACATGATGAGGAGGAAATTGAGGATTACCCTGTTCCTGCTAACACCTCAGCGTCCTTTATCAATGAGAAACAAACCCTTGTTAAACTGCTCGATGGTAATAACAGAGCTGAAAACCGAAGACTTTCTCATGAAAAAAGCAGAGAAGGTAGGTTTAAAGATGAGGCCTTCACCTGGGGCCCTGAAACTGAGGACAGGAAGGAGGAAGTCAGGATGTCAGGCAGTCATCACGAGTGCCTCAGCGGGTTAAATGGCCGGGGGAAAGACACGTACAGAGATCGCAGAAGATCTGAAGATGAACACAGCGCTCGGTCAGAAAGTTGTAGAAGCTCACGGAGCACTTCCTGTAGAAAAGATTCCTCCTCGGCATATTCAGAGACCTCACACAAATCTGACACATGTGATTTTACCACAAAAAAATCCAGTTCTTACACATCCAACTCGTGCAATTTCCACTCGTCTGACTCACGCAGATCAGATTCTTATAAATCTGGAAGTGATAGAAAGTCACACGTCAGGGAAGATAATGAAGGAAACAATCGTAGATTAAGCTGCAGTGATGTGAGCAAAGCCATGGAGGGAAACCTAAAAAAGAATTTACCCACCAGTTTACTGGATATCTTTAATCAGATTGCTGAGTTTGAGAAAGAAAAAAAGCAGAAGAAATAAATAACATGTTCCTATTCACAGTTGCTTTAAGTTTTTTTTAATTGCTTTAGAAAAAAAAAGATTAAAGGATAAACTTGTGGTAGCCCAAACCTGCCAACATTTATATATTTTGTTTCGGAGTGTCCCTTGCAGAAGATTAAACATTCAAAGAATATATACAAGTAGTCTTCCATAGCAATGTCTTAAATGTAACACATCAAACAGTCTGAGCTGCAGATCAATAAGGATTATGTTGGCCAAGTTGAATCATTTTATGCCTTCTCCCAATGAACATCAGACAAGAGATCTGTACATATTCAATTTCTAAATAAACAAGATTATTCCTGGTTGGCAGGTCTGGATACACTGAAAATGCCTTGTAATAAACAAACCTGATGATACCACTGATGTAGCAGTTATCACTTCTTTATATAAAGTTTTTGTTTTGACTTATTGAGTGAAATAAATTGATTCCTTGACGAAAGGTTTTTGTAGTTGAAAATTTTAAAACGTTTAAGCTCGTAAGCTCTTTGAAACTACAGTAAGTACATTTATGTACATTTATGGATACAGTTTATTTCTGTAGAGGGCTGTAAATTTGGAATGAGGATGTAATCCAATGGTAAAATGTATTGATTGTTGATTGGATCATGATTAGATGCATGTCTGCTGTTTTTTATTCCACTTCACTGTGATTCTTTTTGTTTCTACTTGTTTCCCAGTTTGATTAATATCATAGGACTGCGTGTACCACATGTAAACCAATATATCCAAACATCTCCTAATAAACCGAGGCTCAGAACAAGTCATGTGCTTAACCTGTTCTTTTTTTTTAATGTAGGTAAACTGTTTATAATAACCTGATTTTTGTATGTAAACTGTTTATAATTTGAGTTTAGCTGAAAATAAGTTGTCAGAATTTTATTATATATAATTAAATACTCGGTTTAAATTATTCATCCAGTATTTATAGCAGATGTTAGAGATGCACCATACTGAATGGATGTCTATAAGATTCATTGTTCACTGTAAGCAACATCAGTGTTACTACCTTAATATATGAAAGTAGCAAACTTGTTGAGTAAGGAGGAAATGGTGTGTATTTAGTTTTGGTTCATAGTTTTCTTCTAGACTGCTTACTACAATGATTTAAGATTTCACTCATTTGCGTACAAATATTTCACTCATTTGCGTGCAAGGGTTTTTTAAATTTATTAAAAAAACAGCCACTTTAATTCCCCCTTATCAGTGTAACATTTTACACTCTGATTACTCTGATGTCTGTTAACTGCCCAATATGAAATATTTTGACTAACTTTTATTAAGGTTTATTCCAGACTTCAGGAAAAAATATGTTTGAGCAGTGACCTGAATATTAAAAGGAATTCTGCTTAATTTTTTGTTTTCTGGTAGGCAATTCTGCTTAATTGTTTGTTTTCTGGTAGGCATTTATTTAAGTTTAATATAACCTAAAACCACAAATCAGAGTAAGAAAAGAAAAACAAAAAAAACTTCTACAAGTGAAACTCATGAATTATCCAGCAGAGGGCAGTCCAACGCAACAGCTCTACTTGGATGTGTGTTCACCTATAGATGATAATATTGTACATACAGTGCTCAGCATAAATAAGTACACCCCATTAAATTTGTCAGAAAACCTTTAGTTTCCTTTCAGAATCAACATTTTCTATGAGATACTATACTACAAAATACTCCCACAAATGTGGGCCATTGATTGCAAACCATATTTGTTAATTTGAACACACAAAAAAGTTATTTTTCTTGTTGTAAAAAATGGGTACACCCCAATTATAGTCTTAGGATAAAAGCCACATTTAAGACTACAAAATTCTAATTAATAGGCATCCAACCACAGGTGAGTCTAATGATTCATTTAAAAATTGTCCAGCAGACAGGTGACTATAAAAGGGTACTACTTAACAAAGAAAAGCCCTTCCCATTTTATTCTGTCAGCAATGGCTCCACATAGAAGAGAAATGTCACAAAATATGAGAAAGGAAATTATTTCTTTACACAAAAAAGGTGAGGGCTACAAGAAGATCAGCAAAGCTTTACATATTAGTCAAAATACTGTAGCAAAAGTGATCCAAAAAATTAAGAATGATGGAAGTGCAACGATCCTATAGAGACGTTCAGGCCATCAATGGAAGTTAACATCTCAACAGGAGCGTCTTCTGATGAGAAGGGTTGAAGAAAATCGCCCATGCAAGTTACTACATACTGCAGTTAGCTAAAGCAGTAGAAAGCCGAAGTGGAGTGACCGTTTCCCGTGACACTATACGGCGCACACTGCAGAGAAATGTCATGCATGGGTATCGTCCACGAAGGAAGCCTCTCCTAAAGCCCATGCACAAAAAAGCATGCCTAGAATTTGCTAGGGCCCATGCTGAAAAAGATGAAGACTACTGGGACTCTTTACTTTGGAGTGATGAGATGAAGATCACTGTTTTTGGAACTAATGGTTTCAAAACTGTATGGCGTCGTGAAGGTGAGGTGAAGAAAAATGCATGGTGTCTACAGTGAAACATGGTGGTGGCAGTGTCCTTATGTGGGGCTGCATGAGTGCTGCTGCTGTTGGGGAGCTGCATTTCATTGATGGTATCATGAACTCAACAATGTACTGCTCTATACTGTAGAAGATGCTGCCATCACTCTGTACACTTGGTCGTCGTGCACTTTTCCAACACGACGATGATCCAAAACACACATCTAAAGCTACTGTTGCATTTCTGAAGAAGAACAGTGTGAAGGTGATTGATTGGCCAAGTATGGTCCCTGATCTGAACCCAAAAAACACCTGTAAGGAATTTTAAAGCGACAAGTTGAGCATCACTCTTTATCCAGCATCCAGGCTCTAAAAGTGGTTATTCTTGAAGAATGGAAAAAAAATAGATGTTGCAATATGTCGCCAACTTGTTCATTCCATGCCTAAAAGACTTGGTGCTGTCCTTAAAAATCACGGTGGTCATAAAAAATACTAGATGTAGTAGTTTTTGTTGCGAGGTGTATTCATTTTTGCTTTAATCAATTTAAGTAAAACTGAAGATTTTGTGATCCAAGTTATATTTTTAACCTTAATTTCATGTTAGGGAGTTAAAAAAAGTGTTCAATAAAACTCAGCCTTGTGAAAATTTTGAAAATTGATCTTTTGTTCATTGAGCTACTGATTAAATTCATACTTTTTAAAGGGGGTGTACTCATTTATGCTGAACACTGAACATAATATAAAATAATGAATAAATAAAATAAAGTAACTTTCTTTATAAAATATTTTAAATTTAGAATAAGCTATAGAGCTAATGCTCTATCGATACTTTTCCTCACTCACTCATCATCCATACTGCTTAAACCTGTTTACAGGGTCGCGTGGGGCCTGGAGCCTCTCGCAGGAGACTTAGGGCACGAGGCAGGGTGCCAATCCATCGCTAGGCCCTCCCACACACACTATGGGCAATTTGGGGAATCCAATTAACCTATTCTGCATGTCAGCAGCATGTCAGAACATGCAAACTTCATGCATAGAGATGCAAGAACTGAACCTAGCTGGGAATCGAATCCGGGCCCTGGAGGGGTAAGACAACAGTGCTTACCACTAGGCCACCATGCTGCCTATTATACTTAATATTTTATTTATTAATTTGCTTTAAGTAATACTTAAATATTTGTTTTAATAATTTTCTTTTAACCCTGATATTTCTTTTAAAACATGTATTACATTGTGCCCCCCCCCCCCCTTTTTTTCCCATAGCACTTGACCACCTTCATGTGAGAAAATTATTCCTCATGCTCCCAGAACCGCTCTTTTTCTGATTCAGGTAGTCGTCAGCCTTTTTTTTTGTTGTCACATAATGTTTCTGAGCCTAGACCTGACAAACAGAAGCAACCCCAGATCATAGCAATGCATCTAGAGGCTTGAACAGTGGGCACAGTGGGCAACATGCATGATGGGTGGATCATTTCATGCCCTTCCCTTCTTACCTTGGCATATCCGTCACTCTAGTATAGGGTCAATTTTAACTCATCAGACCACATGGCCTTTTCCACTGCTTGAAAATTTTATTTTTATACTCCCTTGCAACCTGAAGCTTTTTTCTAAGCAACCTAACATTTACTTGGTAAAGAATTATTTCAAAATATAAGAATACAAAAGTTATACTGTAAACCATTTTTGTGGTATTTTTGTCTTTGTGAACTTTTAAGGCAAAACAAACTTGAATATTTGTTGCTCTGCAAAAATGTTCTATTAACATGTTTTTAGTTTACACGGTAACTACATGTCCTTTAATTCTCAACATTAGCCATAAGGGCTCTTTTTTGCTTCCTTCTCTCTGGATAGCAGTCTCTCTGAAGGTCCTCTGATGACCTTGAGGAGCTCTTATGAGTTATTATTCCTGCAGAATTATTCCTCTAAGTACTTTAAGTGGAAAACTAAGGTGAGTTTTTTTCAGAGAAGAAATTAAATAAATTAAATAAAGACCCTGAACACATTAACAAATTGTCTGAAGGATTTTCTTAGATGAACTTTATGTTGGAGAACAAATTGGATCATAAATAAGATGAAAACATGGATCTCGGTAAATATCCAGTCTGAAGAATTAAGCTTGAGTCTTTAGCTGAAACATCAAAAAATTTTGTTAACCACTGGTCCTTTAGTATGAAAGCAGCATTGTCTAGAGGACAGTGAGAGACAGTCAAAAACAGCAGTATGGGAAACGACCTTTTGACCAGGTATTAGAGCTGAATCAGCACATTAATCCCTGTTCACAATCAATATACCATAGACATCCTTGTAAATTTGTCCTTATACCATGTTGTCTTTGGCATTATTTTCTTTTCTTCTAGTCCTCCTTCTTCTTCTAATTATTATTATCTTTTTGCTTGCGGCAAACATAAAAGCTCAAGTAAATGCCGTAAAAAAAACAAACTATAGTTTCCTTACCCTTCTATCCACATCTAAAATCTAAAGTTACTAAGCCATTACTCATCTTAAATCATTAATTAGATTCCTTCACTATGCAGTGATTACTGACTCACCAGTAAACATCCATGATTTTGATGTTTTCTACATGACAAGTATTTTTTTTTTCACAATTTCCTTTACAATCTGTGTTTAATGTAAATGTTCAACTGATGTTTTACTAATGTTTTAGTGCTCTCTCTCTCTGTAAATGCACATGTTCTTGTATGTTGTTCCGTGTGGCTACAGATCTGCTTTCTGCTCTCAGCATTCACTGCCCCTTAGGCCCATTTAATGGAATACAGTCGTACTTAGCCAATTATTCTGGTTCATGTTGGTCCTATTTAGCCTACTGGAAGTGTGTGTATTGATGGTTAAGTTTCATTAGAAGTTTATAATGCTCCCTCACTGTGTTTCTCATAGCCACTGCTGTGTACAGCTGTGCGCTTCACAATGAATGTGCGAATAGTGTTTGTGTGCGTTTGTTCGTGTGTGTTCTTAGTACTCAGATTGAAACTGAAATGTTGGATGATGTGTATGTTCTACTGGAGTGACCCATTTTTTTATAGTAATACAGCCAGTCAGCATTTGTTCTTTTCAATAAGTGTAATAATGAAAATTACACTTTTTTTTCTCTCTTTTTATACAGTGTGTGAGTGTCAGTCTGCCAATGAGCCATGAACCTCCAGGTTGTGTATTGTATTTACCTGTGTGCGTACATGCTTAGGTAAAACACTTTATTACATACAGAGGGATTTTACGGATATTTATGTCCAAAAATAAGCCAAACTATACATTTAAATATACTGTTTTATATTTGATTTATGTGTTTAGTGTATTCTCTCATTCAGAGGTGATTTGACATACATGTGTCCACATCATGTTATGTAGTTTAAAAGCAGCTGCGTCTCACTACTTTGCTGGCAATCAACAAAAGGCCACCTGATCGACTGCTCATTGCCCTAGCTGGAAACTGTGTAATCATTGCGAGACTTTTTAGAAATCGTCCTGAACTGACATTGCCTGTCTGCTATCTGCTGGTAAACCACTATAGCCCTTAACAGACAACTGCTGAGGATTAACAAAGGAACAATGAACAAGCATCACACAACATTCATATTAATGTTTTCAGTTTAATGTATTGATTGATTTAAAGATGATTATATTTCCAGTCTCCAGGGAATATAGTTTTTCTTCAACATGAACATCAGCTTATAACTCCTAATACTCTCCATTTAATTCATAATTATCAATAATAATTTTAGAAACACTATGTTCATTGGTATGTTGTACATGTACATTGTACTGTACATGTACAGTAGTAATAATTATATACATCCACAGTCAGTGTATTTATATAGTTCCCTTGGAATTATAAAGTTCTATCTGCATTCTTGCTTATTCCATAAAACAAAACTGACTTGTGCAGTTATATAAAAAAAAAATCAGACTTTTTAAATTTTTATAACATATTTATTGTCATTATTGTCTCCATCACTATTGTTATATGATATTATTTATTCCATTATTTGACTAGTCAGCTATTTTTTTTATTTAAAATCAAAATGTAAAGTTTTACCTAAGTGAAATTTTTTAATCTAACTTTGCCAGATTTCCATGAACTGTAAATCTAGAATATCATACGTTCCATGCATTTTGTTATCTTAGGTAATAACTTCACAGATCACAGAATAACAGACACACTGTTTCAAGGTGGCAGTCTGCAGACCTCTTGAGCTTTTTCTCTCATTAAGAGCCTGTAGGCAAACTAGAAGCAGAGAGAATGTAATTAGGGAGTTTCAAAATGCAGACGAGAGCAAGCTGCTGTTGCTGCGCGACTATTAGAGGAATTTAGCAGGGATTTGATGCTTCATTTCCACCAGGGCTTGTTGAAGCTTGAGCCTAATACACACATACACAAACACTCATAGCTCATAATGACGGAGTGTGTGCTTGTCCTCAGACACGGCTGATGGGTTCATACCGATTGTCTGGAGGGATTTAAAACAGCCATACCACTGGTGTGGAAGCCATGCAAATTTTTTGATAATCGACTGAAGCTTTAAGCTTTTAGCCTACTGGCTGTAAAAGGACTGCTTTAATGTATGATTCATTAACAATAATGAGTAAATAATGTATATAAATTAGCAACGGGTATGTGGAATCATCTTTTACTTCCTGCTTCACTATTTTTCAAGCAACATTAAATAATCATATAACCATGATATACATTATACTTTTATCAGACATACTTAAAAAAAAATCAAGAAGTTTTTGACTCCATGAACCCTTTCATGATTAAGATTCACTCAATTTAAGCAAATCCTGTCTGAGTTTATTTATTAGTCATTTAGCTATCTATTCATCTTTTATACAGGTTATACTGTTATTAAATTTGAATTGTGGGAGGAAACTGGAGAACCCAGAGGAAACCCACCAATATGGCAAGAACATGCTAACTGGAATCGAACACTTGACCCTGGAGCTGCAGGGCCAGTGTGCTATCCACTATGTTGCCATCATTCAACTAAACAAACGTAAATAACTTTAGTCACTTATAGTCAAATATGAGTGACAGGATGGTGTGATCGGAGCAGGTTACCACTAAGTTACCACAAAAAAGTGGATTATTTTTCTATAACAGCAAGACCCTCCCATTTTCAGCTTTAGATAATTTAGGATCACTACTTTATTTTAATAATGCGAAATATCAGAAAAATAGTAGAAAAAATATTTCAGTTTTTAATTTCTTGGTATTTAAATAATAATATTTTATTTAAATTGTTTAACTTGGTCAAACCTTTTGGGTAGATTTTCACATGCTTTTTACAATTAATTGGCGGAATTTAAGGACATTCCTCCTGACAGAACTGGTGTTAGGTTTGTAGGATTCCTTGCTAACACACACTTTTTTAGTTCTTCCTTCACATTTTCTTTTAAACTGAGGTAGGGGCACTCCACTACCTCAACTTTATTAATTTTGTAGATTTTATGCTTGGGCCATTGACCATTTGGAGAAACCATTTACAAGCTTTAACTTCTTGGCTGATGTCTTAAAATGTAGCTTTTTACTACATTTTCCTTACTCATGATGCTGTGATAATTTTGTGAAGTCCACCAGTCCCACCTAGAGCAAAGCTTCCAATAACACAATGCTGCCAACCCTGTGCTTTATGGTTAGGGTAATGTTCTTTGGCTTGCAAGCCTCGCCCTTTTTCCTCCAGACATCAATAGTCATTATGCCCACACAGTTACATTTTGGTTCATTAGACCAGAGGATTTTTGTCCCCATGTGCAGCTGCAATCTATAGGAGTTTTCTTGCTGAGCAGCCTTTCAGTTTACATCTATATCAGTCTTGTTTTACCATGGATATGGATACTTTTGTACTTTTGTTTCCTTCTATGTCTAAATATGGTCCTTTCCTGTTATTCTAGGGTTGATTTGTATGTTTTGTACCAAAGTATGCATCTCTTTCCTCAGTGGTATAATGGGTGTGTTATCTCATGGTGTTTATACTTGAGTAGTATTGTTTGTTCAGATGAATGTGGTACCTTCACGCATTTGGAAATTGTTCCTAAGGATGAACCAGATTTGTGGAGGTTCTTTCAAAGGTCTCGGCTGATTTCTTTTGTTTTATTTTTCTGTAAAGTCAAACACAGAGTCATAGAGTTTGAAGTGAGGTCTTAAAACACATCCAGAAATACACACCCAATTGATTCAACTTATGAAAATTAAGAAGCTTCTAAAGCCATGATATAATTTTCTGGAATATTAACTTTAAGTAAGTAAATTAAACATTTTTTTTGAAAAAAATACTTGTGTCATGCATAAAGTAGATGTGCTAACAGACTAGCCAGTGATTAAAAAATATGTGTTAATGTAGTCAACCTAAGTATACAGTATGTAAACATTCTACTTTAACTAAATTCTAGCTAAATGTCCTCTTTCAGTCCAGTTATGTGGAGTTTCTGTTGCACAAGTCCCTGTCAGTTTCCTGTGTTAATATAGAAACAACATAATAGAACGAAAACATTAATATAAACCTGACCAATCAACATCTGGTGCATTTTTATGCAAGAATGTCTGGAAAATATGTGGCATTTCATACAAGGTCTAGTCATTACACAACAATGTTTTATAAACCAATATTATATTACCTGCATTATTACTTTATATCAACCCTATGTCTTTTTCTTGACATCTCTCAAACCTAAAAAAAAAAGTGATTTTTTTTAAACTGTGCAAACTGCTAATGGTATTTCTGAAATACTGAATACCAGCTGAATTTCTGTGGAGAAGGTCAACAAACACACACATAGAGTTTAGTTGATATAATTATCGAACACTTAAACCCTCTGTTTGGATAAGGATATGTGTCTGCAGGGAGGGGAGTGCCATCATTAGCATTTCATTCTCAGACTCTTTGAAGTTCAGTAAATTCTTGCTAGTCTCAGAACAAGCCGATGGTCTCTCAGGTGTGTAAGAACAGGTGTGTCTGAGTCTCTCACTCTCTCTTTTTCTCTCTGTATGTCTGTCTGTCTGTCTCTCCTTGGTTCCTTAAGGAGTCCAGGTGTGGTTGCCAAAATTATTGTCAGACCAGGAGCTGAACTGAAGTGTTAATGACACTTCCAAAATCAAACCTTGGCATAAATGTGAAGAAGTTCATAAACACATGTCTAGTGCATACTTTAAAATGCCAGAAGATAGAAATGACCAGTTTAGCATTAATTAAGCTTGCTGAAGTTATAGGAAATGCTCTCAGTGTGTGTATACTGTGTTTAAGTCTTTAAAAAGGATGATGCTGATGATGCACAGGGGAAAGATTTATGAACTTGATTTTGTTTTTGTGACAAAGACAGTATTTTAGAGACAAAACAGACAAATGTAGCAGATGTACTCTGCAGGTAATCTCAGTATTTTTGCTTAGCTGCTTGCTAATCCTGTGTGACAGGTGATCATTTAGAGTTCAAATTCTCATAGCCATCTGTGTTTGGGAGTCCAAGAGAGCAACAGTAAAACTACTTCTTAAACAGTTTGGCTCACTCCAGTTAGCAACAAATCCAAGCTCAGAGAGAAATACACAAGTCATGAAATACTCAAAATCAATTAAAAATTATAGAAGCAAATTCAGGCATTTCTGATTTAATGTTAAATGCGTAAAGCATTTCTCTCTTCAGTACATAATTGAGCATGAAAATTTTAGTGGATCTATCTATCTATCTATCTATCTATCTATCTATCTATCTATCTATCTATCTATCTATCTATCTACTGTATCTATCTATCTATCTATCTATCTATCTATCTATCTATCTATCTATCTATCTATCTATCTATCTATCTATCTATCTATCTATCTATCTATCTCTGGTTAACTGTATGTATCTGTCTTCTAGTTATCAGAAATGTGTTTTACTGTAGATTTGTAGCTAAGAGCTTCTTTCTTTCAAAGTTTCTCCCTCTTTATCTTTCTCTGCTGCTATTGCCTCTGAGATTAGGAATCTAAATCTAGTCCTTAAAATGGTAAACCGACTTGCGTAATGTTTCTTTGCTTTTTGCAGAAACATGCCCTGAAATCATCTGGAAGGAGCATGAAACATCCTGCCAAATGACTTCCAGGGGCTGTTAGTACCTGCATGCACCTTAATCCACAGAATTTTTTGTTATTTTTTCTGCTTAGGTGGCAGAGAGGAATCGCTTGGAGTGTGAAGACACCTGCACAGAAAGAGAGAGGGAGAGAGAGGGAGAGAGAGAGAGACAGACAAACAGACAGACAGACAGGGAGAAAGAGTGGCCTCCAACGACGTTGCAATTTGAGAAAGATATTAGCTACTTCAAGACATGTAACACACACACACATACTGCTCTCCATCTCTCTGGCTCAAGGCCATGCTAGAAAACAAGCCGAGACAATAAGAAAGCTGGAGAGTTTTTTTAACAGGGTGACATGAAAGACTCTAAAGTTCTGTGCTCTTTGAAGATGCGTGAATCGATAAAGCTGTGGGTTTGTAGAAAGTTCAGATAATTGGTGAACATTTAAAGCAGAGAATCAGCGATTAATTTACACATCATATTTCTGTCTGTCTGTTTGCTACCTGTCTGTTCATCCATACATCTGTCTAATCTAAATATCCACAGTAAATTCTGATTATTATTTTATCTGTACTATGTTTGATAAATGTTAATAGACCAGAATTTTGGCAGCTTTCTATCCTTCATTAAAGTGATTGTCTGATCAGCATCTTTTTTCTTTTTTCTTCATTTTTTTTGCCCCAAGGCATCTTTTAATAAAACAGGTGAATGCCTTAGTTCCTTCAAAGACTGTTTTGAAGTCTGTACATTATCAGGAACGGACAATGCAAAACTGCAAAACTTACAACTGTACCAACCACACCTTGCCCCCTTGTCTTCCTGCAGATCAAACATTTTCCTACAAGAAACATCAAGCTCAGTCCAACTCCAGCATGAAAAGTGTAAGAAATTGAAGCTTTTAATAACCTGCCAAAATGTCAGTGGTATTATAAAATATCTGTTAAGCATTTCAATATAAACTTCCTGCTGATTTTCTTAATTACTAGTAGCTAGGTACAGAACATATGCAATAAATAAATAAATAAATAAATAAATAAAATTTCCAGTATGATTAAATTTAAGGCATATTGCCTATTTTAATCACATGTCAAATATGTCCTGTAAAAACAATATTATATATATATATATATATATATATATATATATATATATATATATATATATATATATATATAAACAAACAAACAAACCAAACAAAAAAAAACCTACTCAGTGGTAATTTTTTTCCAAGAATTTTTTAACTCGCCAGGATATTTTTGCAACATTGTTTAACTATATAAGTGTAATGTTGCTTAATTTTGTGATTAATGGAAAAACAAGATGGGGTGCAGGACAGTGGGCTGAAAACTGCTAAACAGTGGATTTGTTGTATTAGAATAGCATGATGGTAGTGGCTTTCTTTCCCGGGGTGGTCTTCATGACAGCCATTTTCATTTTTTGCAAATGCACTTGACCAGACTGTTCTTACTATCCCAGAACAGCTTTAACATATTTGTTATTTTATAGTTTTGAAAAAATAAGATAAGATAAATGTGAAAATATAAAATTGAGACATTGTGCAGATATATAAAGTACAGTGTACGATTACAAAAGTAGAGAAATTAACAATACAGTAGTTACACTTTGAATCACATGGCAGTAGAACCAAACTTTTGACTGTTAATTTAATATCCCAAATAGGTCCATTTAAAATCCAGTTTGTAATACATCATGATGTAAAATCATTTAATAGAGAGGAATACTTTTGCAACATGCTGTAGCTTCATCAAAATGTTAAACTTAGGTTTACCTCTTATACTGAGCTGGCCCTGAAAGAACCTAAGGGTGCGTTCACACTTTACATGTTTAATCCAATTAAAACAAAGTCTGTGCCATTGTTCTGTTAGCACGGTTCACTTGAACTAATGTGAATGCTGTTGTCCGAACCTCAGTGTGCACCATATAAGCAAACTGAGATTGCTTTGATTAAAATGTGAGTGCACTACAGACTAAATATATATATAAACAAACACATAAAATGTAGAGACAGAGGTTGGATAGCTACATCATTTAGGTCTGGACTTTGACTGGGCCATTCTAACAAACATGCTTTTATGTAAACCATTCCATTGTAGCCCTGACGGTCATTGTTCTGCCGGAAGGTGAACCTCCACCTGAGTCTTTTTGCAGACTCTAACAAGATTGCCCTGTATTTGGGTCTATTCACCTTTCTATCAACCCTGACCAACTTCCCTCTCCCAGCTGAAGAAAAGCATCCCGACACCATGATGCTGCCATCACCATGCACAATGTTCGTTTTCCACCACACATAGTGTTTTGCATTTGGGACAAAAAGTTTCATTTTCGTCTGATCTGACAACATCACCTTCTTCTACATGTTCGCTGTGTCCCCCACAAGGCTTGTCGCCAACTGCAAATAGGACTTATGGCTTTCTTTCAACAATAGCTTTCTTCCTGACAGTTCAATAAATGTCAGATTTGTGGGGTGCAGAAATGATAGTTGTTCGGTGAACAGACCGTTGGATGATTCTCTGAGGATCTTTTTGGAGTAGTGCCATATTCTTTCTATTTTTGAATGATGGATTAAAAAGTGCTTCATGAGATGTTCAAAGCTTAGATGAAAAGCTTTTTATAACCTAACCTTGCTTTAAACTTCTCCACAACTTTATCCCTTCCTTAATATTCTCTAACAAACCTCTGAGGGCTTCACAAAACAGCTGTTTTTATACTGAGATTAAATTACATGCAGATGGACTCTATTTACTAATTAGGTGACTTCTGAAGACAATTGGTTGGAATAGATTTTAGTTAGGTGTATCAAAGAAAAGGGAGCTGAATACAAATGCATGCGACACTTTTCATATTTTTATTTGTAATTTTTTTTAACTATTTATTCTTTTCCTTCCACTTCACAATAATGTGCCACTTTGTGTTGGTCTATCACATAAAACTCCAGTAAAATACATTATGTTTATGTTTATAACATGACGAAATGTGGAAGAGTTTACCTGATATGTTTACTTCTGCAAGGCGCTTTACCTTACACTGTTCATGATTTTTTTTTGCCAGTAAAGATACCACGATATATAATCCACATTCCTTCTGTTTGATGTTGATAATGCTATTGTGAATGCTAAATGAACCAGGACATTACACTAGCAAACCAAAACTTATGTATAATTTTATGCTTTTGGTCTGAAAGAACTGAACTACATGTGTGAACATACCCTGAGAAAGGAGATGGACAGACGGACAGACAGACAGAAAGACTGTTAGCAGACAAACACATACAAACAACCAAACACAAGAAAAGTGGGTGGAGAATCAAGTGTTTTAAGATCTTGCCAAGTTTCAACACATGTACTGACAATGCATTGCTCACCGGCAGTTTACACTAAAGTCAAGCAATATAAATTCTGCATCTGTTTATGAAATCAAAGGGAAAACATGAAAACCAGAAGCCTGGGAGCTAGTATAATAATTATAATGAAAAATAAGATTGATCTCAGTTATGTGTAAGAAGATGAAAAAAACAAACAGGTGCTTTTAAGTCAACGTTATATTAAGCTTCGACTAAATTATTAACTGTTTATTATAAATAATGTTTGGAAATTAAAGAGCCAATATTTTGTCCTAAAAAAAATTATCATAATAATTTTTATTTATTTATTTATTTATTTATTTTTAATAGCCCTGGTATTAAATGGTACTGACTTTCTTTCTTTCATTTTTTTCTGTTTAAATAGAATGTACAGTATTTTAAGTCAGTATAAGTCATCATTATATTGCTGTTGCTCTGTTGGTATAAATGTTCCTTAAGGCTTCATTGGATAATTAGGGGTTCTTAAACTACACAAGGTTTTCTACTTGAAACTCTCACCCTAAATGACAAAGAACTCAATATTTTCTATATAAACTGCTAAAAGATTCAGATTTGTCTAAAAACATAACCACGTTCCACTTTAAAACTAAAAGTAAAACACAAATTACAGTCAAGTGTGTATAAACTGTTTACTCGTGTGACTTATTTTTATTTTTACAACAGATTTTTCATCTAACAGGCCCCTTAAGAATCTTTTAAAACGCGTTTTTTTCGGAAATGTATTTTACACAAGCATAATTATTATAACCTGTAAGTCACGTGATCTTCAAGCGACGTCAGTTATGTGTTTGACCAGGAGGTGGCACTGTGCATCTACCAAATTCAGCCAGAGGGAAAACCACACACAAACACATACACAAACACCCGAGTCAGGCCCAGTCTGTAACTTTATACGCACTTTTTTTTAGTTAAATACACTTTGACTAATTTGACTGCATTAATTTCTGTACCTATATGAGGTATAAACAGATTATATGCTTAATGAAAACATGAATAAGTTCAAGAC
Source organism: Clarias gariepinus (assembly GCF_024256425.1). Lineage (NCBI taxonomy): Eukaryota > Metazoa > Chordata > Actinopteri > Siluriformes > Clariidae > Clarias > Clarias gariepinus. The sequence continues at coordinate 18,876,329 of NC_071114.1, read as the reverse complement.
ATACACAGAAAAAATCTTTTGTGCATAACTAAGTTTTATTGAGATTGTCTGTTGAAAATTGGTTACAAAAAATTATAATGTGTGGTACTTCTGGTAAGTGTTTAGTTGTGTGTCAACCTATCAAATTATTAACTTCAATCAGAAAAGATCAGTGTACCTACAAATCAGCTCAACACACAGTGTAGCCTCTGAGTTTAACTTGTTTGTTGTTTGTATGTTTATTTATTTATTTTTATTTTATTATTTTGTGTGTGTGTGAGAGAGAGTGTGTGTGTGTATGTGTGTGTGTGCGTGTGTGTGTGTGTGTTTGTATGTGTGTGTGTGTGTGTGTGTGTATATGTGTGTGAGTGGTGGTGGTGGTGGGGGGCGTTGTGACTTGAATGTCCCCTTCACCCCCTTTTTTAAAATATATTATCAGATTTGGAACGGAATTGACTTTTGTGTAAAAATGCTTAAGTTTTGTTTGTCATATTTTACATTTAATTCTAACTTTAATGAATCTTGAAAAAATAAATAAATAAAAAACAATTGACTGAATCTCGATATCAGCTGATATTTAATTTTTCAGTACCTGTATCAGAAAAAAACACATTTCTTTCAACATTTTCAGTCAAGACAATACTAAACACTAAACATTGACCATTCTCTATTTTAATAGAGAATTATTAAAATATGTATTAAATGCATTTAAACCTGATAGTAGACTTAAATGATGCACTTTGCTACAGTTTCTACTTATTTTTGCCTGTTTAAAGCTAAAATATACCATTTTACTCATACAGTATATTCATTGATATAGAGTATTCTCTCTCTTCATCTTTCCCTCTATCATATATTGATATATTTGACTGCTACTAAATGTTTACAATATCAACATATGTGCCAGACATGTGTGAGGACGATCAGTGTGTCAGTGTGTGTACTGTATGTGTGTGTGAAATATTAATACATACACTACAAGTTACAAGGAGGCCAAAACAACACATTTGTGACACAAAGGGTGCTTCTTCTTTTGTGTACTTTATATTTACGTAAAACCAACAAAGCTGTCAGGTAAATTTGGCTCTTTTTTTTTCATGTGTGTGTGTCAGGCCAGGAGGAGCTGTTTGAAGAGTGCAGGGAGGTTTTGTAGTTTGTGAAATGATGGCTTTGGAGGAGATCAATAGCATCGGACTGCCACGACATAAATGGATAAGTAGCCATCATTGCATGAAAGACTGTTTTTTTTTTTCAAGGCTAAATTGATCTCCGTGTTGCCTTCGGGCTGTTTGTGCTGCCAGACTGCCGCAAATACAGACCTACTGCTGAGAAAATGCCCTGATTGCACCATATATATATATATATATATATATATATATATATATATATATATATATAGTGTGTGTGTGTGTGTGTGTGTGTGCGCGCGCACACTTGTGTGGCTGTGTGTGGCTGCAATTTTCAGTTTCAGAGGGTTCAGTTGAGGCCTGTTTTTTAAGCCTCCCTGAGCCTTAGGGAGGTGTGTGTGTGTGTGTGTGTGTGTGTGTGTGTGTCTGTGTCTGTGTATGCGCATGCACATTTGTGTACGTTAGTGTGTGTATGAGGATTGGGCGAAGATCACAAGTTCCATACAGGTGTATCGTGACAATCAGCCATGTGGATTGATGCCTTGTGGGTTTTTTTGGACCTGCGTGACTGCGGCGGTCGAGTCGAGGAAGCCACGCAGCTGTGTTTATGGAAATTCTTTGTGTGTGTATTTGCTTTTGGCTCCCCACTGTGATAGCACTTGCTTACGAGATGTTAATCCCTCTTTAACGAGAGCGGAAATTCTGATAGTTTTAACAAAAGTCTTCTTCCTCAGTTCACTTGATGGACTGTGTGTGTGTGTGTAGGTGTGTGTGTGTGTGTGTGTGTGTGTGTCTGTGTCTGTGTGTGTGTGGTATGTTTTCCGCTCTGTAAAAGAAGGTGAAATACACAAACACACTTTTTACTTGTTGATACTTTACATCGAGATTAATATTTCTGGTTCTTGGATGTTCTCATGCATGGAGTGGGTACTTGCTGTGTCAACACACCAGTTGGAGAAAGTCAAGAGATTTGAAGCTCTTGTTCTGGGAGGATAAAAAGCTTGTCCATGGCGCAGTCTGTCATTACATACAGCTACTGGGTGCTTATTTGTTTTTTTATTGATGTCACTGTCTGAGAGATTTGTCAGTTGAAAACTTTCCCTTTGCCACAGTCTGCGTTTTTAACCCTTTTGTAGATGGTTTACTGAAACAGTAGAGGCATGATGATGATGATGATTATGAAATCTGATGTAGCTCTGTAACTTTACCGTTAACATTGCTCTTTTCATGAACACATTGGCAGATGATGACATCACGAGTCGGTTACAATCCGTTATGTGATCTTTGGAAACATTTACTTTAAATAAAATTGAACAACTTCCTGAAATACGTTGGATCCTCACACAGAGCCTTACTTCTGAATATCTCTCTCTACTCTCTGTTTACTATTTGATTTTTCTTCTATCTTAGAGCATTTATAAACAAGTGTTCTCCCACCACACTTTTTTTTTCTCTATTGAAGTAAAAAAATAAAATGTCATAAAGTTCCAGTTTTACCCATGACCTATCTTTACAAAGTGCACCATACAAACCACCATAGTGTCCTTGTAAATGAGCTATACATTAATAATGTTAATGTATTAGAATATGCGCATGATTACTACCCCAGGAAAAAAATATGGAATCACCACACCAGGTTTCCTTCTTCGTACCATAAAATATAACACAAAACATTTTTATTTTTATTTTTAAACATTCTAGTTTTGTAAAACATACTCCAAACAAATAAAATTAAATAATTTAAATTGATAGCCATTTCCCTTTAGATCAAGTAGAATACAAAACCATGGTATCACTCAATGTCGACGAAAATAAATTTGGAACAATCAACAACAACAAAAAAAACAATTAGTAATTTTATGTTTTTCTCAGGCATTAATGAAAGCTTGATGCAGTTTTTAGGATGCAGCTTTATCATGGAAAATGAGAGCAAACTTTTTGTTGGTCATATCATTGAGCTGATATGCCTTTCCTTGCTCTGTTACCATCCCGTCAACTAATCTATAATCAAACCTATTTTACGTGTACATTTATGGCATTTGGCAGACACCCTTATCCAGAGAAACTTGCAATTATCTGATTACACCTGAGCGGTTAAAGATTGAGGGCTTTGCTTACCAATGGCAGCTTGGTGGTGTTGGGGTTTTGAACCCATGACTTTCGGATCAGTAGCCCAACATCTTGGATGAAGTACTGAGCTTCCCCTGTCCATTTTCTTGTGTGAATAAATCAGTCCAAAAAGTGTCCTATCTACACTTGTGCATTGACCAAATAGTTAATGATTGCCTGACATGCAACCTCATATCATAGATGAGGATGGAAATTGTACTGTTTTCTTCAGGCAGGCATTTATTTTTTCATTAGAACTCCACCAGACAAAGGTTACAGGATAATCTCTTTGGCCAGTGAAGATTTGTGATTGATCACTGAATATTGTTTAAATTTAATTATACACATGCCATGATTGCTTCTCTTTATCCCAATTTATTTTATTCTGTTAAAATGTTATTGCTGTTTTTTTTTATTCAACTGGGAATATTATAGTTTTCCCAAAAACAATATCTCCTATTCTTAACAATTTTTAAAATGTGTTATGCTGTGCATTTTCTATGTTATGCATTTTGCAGTGGTCTTCCTGCCTATGTTTTTCCTTTTTGACTTTACAATTTTTATCATATGTAATGCACTAAATTTTAGACACAGCTGACTGGGAACAATGAACATCTTTTGCTCTGTATTGCATTTTCCTGTTCAAGGAGTTTTATAATCCTTTTCATTGTTTCAATTGCAACTTTCTTTTCCAAGGCACATTTTCTTTCAATTGGCCAAATTCAACTGCAAGTTAAAGTTTGTAAACACACTCTTTTAACTGCAGACTAATTTGCATTGTTAGACTTGTGCCGGTATTTGTTTTAAAAATGCAAATTACAAGGTGATTCTATAATTTTTTCCTCTACTTGATCTGGCTATTCATTAAAATGTGGTTAATTTGTTTTGAGGGATTTTTCATGAAGCCAGTATGTTCAGCTATTGAACAAAAAAAGTTTTAGTCAGAGGTGAATTTAGTTTATTTGCTACAAAGTAAAAAAAAAAAAAAGCCTGGGTTACCACTTCTAATTGATTTCATTTTGATTCCATAACGTTTTACGTGGGTTTTTATAAATCTGTGATTTGCAGCTGTTTTAAAGCTGTATGAAAAAAAAAATATCAACAGCTTTTAACTAATCAGAATTCACCTGTCCTGACAGAATTTACTGCATTACAGTTGACCATATTTAGCTACTTTACCGCAAGTTAAAAATCATAAATCTTTTCAATAAAAATGGAGGTTTTATATATGTCATATATCATACATGCAGAAGTTGAATGGAGACGTACAGTACTTATATTATTAATTATAATTAATTTATATAGTTCACTACTTAAACTTTAAGACATCAGAAGTATTTGGGACTGAAAATCTCCTGTAATCTTCAAACACAAGGATACAACAATACTCTTTCTTTTACTATAAAAAATAGACACTATGGTTTATAGTCTATGCAATCAAAAATACAAAAAAAAATTAATCATTTTTTACATTTTGGTGTTATGCAACAATGAATTTAAAAATCTACATTATATATTTAATAAACATCTTAATATTTGAATTTTATAGAACAAGCTGTATCCTTAATATTTAACCTATTACTATTTCGCAATATTTGTAAAAAGTGTTAAAAGATTGAAGATAAATAAGAATTAACTACATATTTTTACTTTTTACTTATTCTAAAGAATAGTACTTGATGCTAATAATAATATTAAGAAGAAGATCTGAATGAATGGCCCATCATAAAGTTATATCTGTGTTTTTTATTACTAATGAAAATAGATGTTAAATGGAAAAAAGGTACAGGTAAGTTGTATGTTTGATATTGAAGTTTACAAAAATCTCCTTTTAGTTCTATCAGCAATCTAAGGCCTTAATGTTGATTGGGTACGTTAGTATTGCATAAATTATTTTTTGAAAAACCTGTTAATTTATTATGGTAGCTAGAATTTTTTGTGCCTTTGTTTAGTAAAATTAACAAAGTGATGAATGTTTATAGTCTTAGACCAGTATCTATTTTACAGTTTATATACTGAAAATGTCTATAGTAATATGGAAAGGCAGATGAAATAAGGTCAAACTGAAGAGTTTGTAAGGTTGGATTAAAGAATAAATACAGATGACGGCATGCTCATGATGAACAGTGGAACAGTGAGCTGCCAGCTCTTGGCTCAGCTCCTTTGGCTATTCCCTTTATTTTCATTCATCTTCTTCAACAAGCTGTCACAATCTCTGCCAAAATTTCCTGAGCTGCTAGCTCATAATCTGATTCTTTCTGTGATTCGGGATGAAGCCGAGGAGCTGACCTTCAGGGAGCCCTGGACATTTATCATGATCTCGGCAACTCTCAGACCAGGTGACGCAAAACATTCTAGAAGTAGAGTCGGTGGTTAGAGAGGATTAGTAAAGTGACCATGTCCCACTGTGCGCTTGTGACAAGAAGATGAGCAATAATCAATCATAATTCTTGACTGATTGCAGTAGTTCATTAATGTTAAACCAAAAGGTACACTCACAGTAGCTCTGACTACATTTTGTATAAGTCATTTCCATTTATAAAATTTTTGTATTGTCATATTGTAAAAGTGTCCTAGTGGAATTGGCTTAAATGGCAAAATTTGAATAAAAATAAAAGCAGCAATAACTTTATTAGAAGCTGGTATAATCTGTCAGAGTTTACTGTCTGGGTTAAATTAAATAAGAATAGGGTATGATATATATAGTCCTTTTTGGCAATTTTCATATCCATTTAAGTGGATATTACAGAAATGTTTGATTTCCTATAATGATCGGATTAACATTTTAAATATGCCAACCAGCAAAAATCCATTTTTTACTATTATTTTGAAAGAAAATCTAAAAAGTCTCTTTTTTATCTAAATTTTATGGAAGTAGTACACGTCAGCATTCTGTACACTCATTTCAGTATTCTGTACATTTTAGTATTTCATTTACTTCAGTGTTCTGTAGCTTTCAGTATTCTGTACACTTTATCATTTCAGTAAATTCAGTATTTCATTCAAAAACGTATTCTGCACACTTCTGTAGACTTTACACTTCTGTATAATGTACAATGTTAAATCTTTTAGTTTGCTCCTTCAAGGGTGTTTTTCACTCTTAAAGAGTTCCTAGAATATTTTTTAAGAGGCATCCAATCTATTGTTCAATAAATCTATATAATGCTTTTCTATGACTATATTAGAGAATGCTCTATGTAGAACCTATGATGTGAGAAATGTAACACTAAACTTATAGTTTTAAAAAGAAAATAGGATTAATTTTATTCATATGATGTGACAATGATGTGTTAATAGCATACAGCTTGTGCTGATCAGAAAGTCACTCTGCATTCCTTCTTAATTACCAATGATGGTTATCAGGCAGAAATAGTCCAGTGTAAGTGAGGATGACATACAGTTTTGTGAACACCTTGTCTAAAAAAATGTGTGTGCTATGCCCTGATCTCAAAAGCTTCTACACATGATAGTGTGTAAGCCTTACAACCAGCTTCAGTAATTTCACACTCAAACCCTTTACAAAATAAAATACTGAGTGATATGGGAATGGTTTGATTGGGCAAAGTTGCTGTTACCATCCAGAAGTAGATTATTTTCAAGGACGAATGTGTTTTATTCATCTTTATACCACAGCATGCTACAATTAATAAAAGTATAATTCTTTCTTTTTTATTTCTAAGAATGACATAATACCTTTTATATTTGTACACCAATTAATCAACATTTAATAACATTAAAACCATTATCTTTAAAACCCCCTTTTGTGGATTCCCCTTGTGCCCCTGGAGCAGTGCAGGCTCTTTGGGTCATAGGGCAGGGGCTCTGGTGCTGTTATGTGTTATCTGGCACCTGGATGTTGGCAGCGGTTTCTTTGGGTGCTGTGGGTGGTGTGAACATCTGTGGATTGGCCTTGTTTGTCTTGCACATCCCATCGTTGCTCAATCAGATTGGGACCTGGAGAGTTAGTAGTTTTGGAACCTTTGTCTGATGCAGCCTGTGCAAAGTGGGCTGTGGTGCGCTGGGTGTTCTGGTGCTTTTATATCATGGCAATTTGTGTTGCATTGGCTTTTCTGATAAGCAGAATGCACCTTGGGTGCCCATGACCAAGGCATTAATTTACTGTTGTATATTTGGTGATAAAAGTTTACTTGTTTATGGTCATAATTTTATGATTGATGTATGGTTATATGCAATGTTAGTTATTGTTTTCATGTTAATTACAGCAAGTATAAACAGTCCATATACTTTACTCAATACATGTAACTAGAACATGCTGACCAGAAACAGTACTTACATAAATAATGAAAAAACATCATCTTACTTCAAAAAAACATCGCTACTCAATTTTTCTCTAGTCATTTATGTGTCTGCTATAAAACTTCTTGTAAATGAGCTTGTACTACAAGAATAATGCATGAATGTATTCTAATGTAATGTAATGCTCAGAAGCATGTTAATATAACCTCTTCATGTGTAGCTCCATTACTGTCAGTGCTGCCATTATGGAAAACTAATCAACATTTATGATGAGCATTCATGATTAAGAATTTAGAATAGCTCTCTGGTACAAAAGCAAAATGGATGAAATTGCTTACTGGTTTTAAATACAATATGCACTTTAATAAATATTTGTCTTCTTTAACGTGTGGCTAGTTTTAAATTGTGGTTAATCTTTAGTATTATCTGCTAAAGATCCTATTTTAAATTTTTAATGACATGTTATTTTAAGATGTATTCAAACGTATAATCAGGTACAATGTAAACATGAGCCTTCAGGTTAAATACTAAATTATTTACAGATAATACTACTAAACAGTACTACCTGATAAACTAGTAAATAAAAAAACAGGTTATTCATTTATTTTAATATTAATAATAATGATAATAATAATTATTATAATTTTTTTATTTATTAACTTTTTTATTTATTTCAGTAAACCGTACATTAATTGTGTAGAATAGTTTCAGTGTAACATTAAAAAAGTCAACACAACCTTGTTACTCTTATTATATTCTATTGTAAAACACCAAACTCACATGAGCACACTATGCTTCTTTTCTTGGCTACTCTGAAATCTGAACCCACATGCACGCCAAAAAATACAATCAAAGGATGGATTAATAATCTTTTATCGTCAAAGGGCATGTCCGATCCTCTAAACGTCATTTTAACCGTGCACGAGAAGTTCTCAGACATCCTAAAGGTCTCAGGGGCCTGTCGTTGTGGTGAGCATGGCTCTGGTGTGTGTGTGTGTGTGTGTGTGTGTGTTTTTTCTTTTTCTTTCTTCCCTTTTTTTCTTTTTCTTTTTGTTGTGCATTCGTGTGTGTGGTTGGCTAGCATGGTTTGAATTTCGAAGCGGTTGTTTGCTTTTGGTGGGATGAAAGAGAGACGGCGAAACCTGCGTTTGCTCACCTGGAGCTGCCGTCCGTTCAGGTGCGTTCGTAAACAAAACGGCGGCTCAATGCTGGAAAGCTGCGCCCTCGGGCCCTATGAAAAAAAATCAGCTGTTTAAGCTTTGATCTTTACTCTCTCTCTCTCTCTCTCTGTATATAGTCAGGGATTATGTCTGAAGCAACAGGTTGACTGCAATAGGTGTGAATTTGGACCTTATTTTCCAGCACATGAGCCATTAACTGAAAATGACTAATGTGGTGTGTTATAGATATTATACAGTTGAAGCATCCTATAAATCCTCAGGCTCAAAAGCTTCAAGGATAAAAACATTCTGTATTTGAAGAATAACAGACCTGATTATAACAACGGGCCCCCCTTCCTAATTTCTACCATGCACGCGAAAGAGATCAAACTGAAAATTGTAATTGTTGTGTATTATCAGGCGTATTACAGGTGAAGCACACTATAAATCTAGTGATTATAAAGTGTCTGGGAGATGAAAGGGGGCCCGCTGAATTCTCTTGTCCATAGAACAAGTGCAATCGACTCGATTCTTTTATTTTTCAACATGTAATGCAGGTCAAGGACACATAAATTGTATGCTTGGAAAACTTTAAACATATAAATGTTCTGAGCTATGAAGCTTACTGGCCTACTGTATTATTAGTGGTATTGTTACCATGTGATTTTTTAAAACATAATCACAGGTTTGTAGTAGAGGTGGTTATTTTATATTTACCTTTAATCTAAATTCTATTGACCCTCTTAAAATGATAATAAATGATCACAAAAAAGGAGATCATTTTAACACCAGGTGTTGGATTTTTCCTTTTAATTTCTTTTGCTCACGCGACAGAGATGAAACTGAACACCGTAATTGTGTGTTATCAGGTGTGTTACAGGTGATGTGCACTGTGAATCCAGTGTCCTTGAAATGTAGAAAAATGTATTCATTTGTTTGAAAAACATGTAAACTTTGTCTAATTTTAACCAAAGATGACATACAGTCAAAGGACACATTAAATAAAACCAACAAAAAACAAACAAAAACCCTTACCACTCATAATAACAGCTTTTATTTGAGTTTCAGTTTCAGATCTTCTTTCTAAATCACAAGAAAAAAATATTCTCTACCTCTACATTTACTAATATTTATTATTAACAGATGTAAGCTGATTGTGTATTCCACTAATGATCTACAATGGCTTCCTTGTATATGTGTGTTTGTGTGTGTGTGTGTGTGTGTTTGTGTGTGAGAGAGATGACGTACAGTATGTCATTAAACAAATGGTATAAAATCTGAAAAGTTCTGCATCTATATTTTCCAATGCAAAGATTATAGAGGAAATTAATAAAGTGAACTTGATTATGCTAGTGGTTATATAAAGCATCAAGGAGTATAAAGATTCTTTTCAGATAGAAGCCCTTAGAAAGTGAAGAATATTTATAAGAGAGCAGTCAGTATTTAATTTTTTTTATACAATTATGTTACGGAGAAATTAGCATGTTAACACATATTGGTCTCTTTCATTTTTAATAGTAATGCAAATGAATGCATAGACCTGTATTTATTCACAAAGTGTGTTGTCATTGTTGTTACTAAGTTGCTCTGTACATTATCAATGTAATGTAGGGCACATCTAATTTGACAAATTCTGGAAGCGGATTTCAGAGATGTGCTAAGGGAAACAGTTTTGTGAACAGTTTAGAATCACAGAACTGGCACAATCTAATAGGCCCAGATTCAGAAACTGTTCTCAGACCCATTTTTTTGTTTTGCACCTATAACTATCTGCTGTAGAATTTATCCAATCAAATGCTTCATAAGTCATATTAAGGAAGTTTGGAAAAATTTGAATTTATTTGCATGAAATCATTTTAACGCATTATTGATTTTGAATTAGTCTCAAGCGTTAACACGTTAAGGCCGACAGCCATAATAATAATATAAAAAGGTTCCTTTGTGGCAGCCGCTGCGTAACAACAGAACAAAAGACTAATTTGAATATTATTTGCACACTTTGCTGTGATTGGCCCATGGCTGCTGTCAGTGTCAACTTAAGAAGCTTATATAAACTGTAAATGTAATAAGAATGTCATGGATACTTTAGATGAATGTGCAAGATATGGGTTATAAGTGTTACAGTATGTAGGCCCAAATGTGGTTATATGTAGACCGAAATGTAGTTGCTCCTCAAATAACAAATCATGTTGTCTAAAGAAATTTTATCTTTCATTCAGTGTGACCTTTTATTTAAAAGTGTTGAAGTTTAAGGATGTATTGCTGGAGTAGGGATCCTCAGCAGTGTGCACTATCTATCATTAGCATGTATATTTCTATTATTAAAACTTTTCCCTGTTTCAACAACTGAACCTTGAGAAGCCTCGCTGCTGCCAAAGTCGAGTAATTGCTGCTTACTCAGAGATTACTCTGATAAATTACTCAGCTAATTGAAATAATGGTATTTGCCAAAGCTGGTAATTACTTCCAAATAATTAACCATGTGTGATTGAAGTGCCTTGAGAGCGGCTAATCAAATAATTTGACCTCGCAGATTTGATTTGAGACGTTTCGTAGTGAGTGTGTAAACGCCATCCTGTGAGGGGGAACGTTGTGCCCTGGGGTGCTCATTTACTCATCTTGTTTATTTATTTACCCCCAGGGTATGTTGAGGCAGTGGCTTTCACACTAACATTGTTGTGTTTCCTTTGATAATAATGTTTCTGCTTAGCATATCAAACAACACAGCAACAATTCCTGCTATACTGTACGTTATGTTTAAAGACTCTGTCATCCCCCATTGGGCTTTTTTTTAAAGGTGTGAAGCAGTAAGCAGGAGTATTAATTGGGTGTGAAGAGAAACACAAGGCCTACGTCCATGAACGACCCCTCAGTGGCTCAGGGTTAAGCCTGCGATAAAGACTGAATTTCCTGTTTCCAGCTTGTTTTAATGCCTGGAAGTAAAAGTAAAAAGAGAGCACCCTGTGTGGTAGGGGTTTATAGACATTTTTAAGCTGATCTAAACCTGTGCCCTTAACTCTTCCATTACTGAATGGCAATACAATTTGTTGACATTTTTTGTGCTGCTGTTAGGGGGCTAAGCTTATTAGTGGGGTCTTTGAGAAAGATGACATCATCACATGGAATTGTGTGAGTGTATTGAGTCTACTAAACCTCCTAAATCTGCCCCCTTGCCCCACAACTTACACATACCCTCTTTCGTACTTTTTAATCTCTGAGTAAACAGGATAGGGTGCCATTAGTTTTAAGCTTCAACAGAGTGAAATTTGAATAAAGCACGTGTTTAAAAAAATCACAATAAATAAATGAATAAAAAAACAATTTAAATGCCTGACTCTTAATTGTGTTTTACTTGTGTGATATAAGTGTCTAAAAGAGTGCAACAACCACAACAACAACAACAACAACAACATTAATAATAGTTATTATTATTAATAATAAGGTAATATAAGATGGCATTAAGATAGAAATGAAAAAGATATACTAAATATTAAAATTATTATACAAATTAAATGCAGTGACAATTAATGAGTTACTCTGATACCTGGAAAATGCTTTTACACTAGAACTGTGGATCATATTTAGTTCAACACTGAATAAACACCTTGCCATCATGCCATTATCTGGAAGAGAAAAGTGAATGTTTAATAATGCCCAAGAAAGGTAAACTATGATATATATATATATATATATATATATATATATATATATATATATATATATATATATATATATATATATATGACACACACACATACACCTCGAGATGCACATACACACATCTGAGAATGAACAATGGTTGTTCTTCTCCACAAGTAAATTCAACAAATTAAATATTTGCAGAGGACACTACCATGTTATGCTATCATGCTGTGTGTGTGTGTGTGTGTGTGTTAGTGGGTGGATGGGGGTCTTGCCACAGCCTATAGCTCAGCAATTACAGTGTGGGTCTCCTGAGAGGATTATATGAAGTGCTCAAGGGAAAACAATTGTTTCATCTCGATGGGCAGAAAGCAGCTGCATTGGGGTGTGAGCATGTGTGTGTGTGTTTCTGTGTATGTCTGAGAAAGAGAGAAAGAAAGATGTAATGTGTGAGTGTCTGAGTTATACTAACTATGTATTTCTATGTGATGACATTTTGTTGTTTATTTAAGAGATAATCAATTAAACAGAAATTAAATGCAATAAAAATAGAGCTAATGATTTACCACCTTGGAATAGAAATATTTTTAGATTTGTCTTTAGATCTATAGACTTATAATGCTAAATTTTACTTCTGTGTAGTGCTATTGTTACAAATAGTGATAAAATTATTTTTTTTAAATACAGTACTTCTGTTGCAATCAATGACACCTAAATAAAACTAATGTTTAGTAATTGTTGATTGTGATTGGCTAATTCAGAAAATTTCTTTTGATCACTTTAGTATTTTAATGCCTAACTTTAAACTCAGTGCCTCTTTATTTGACATCATGACAAAATCAAAAGAATTCAGAGAACACCTTAGAAAATTAGACCTTCACAAGTCTGGCTCATCACTGGGAGTAATTTCCAAATGACTAAAGGTACCATGTTAATCTGTACAAACAATACTATACAAGTATGGACAACCATGGACTACTCAACCATCATACCACTCAGGAAAGAGCTATATGACCCCAATCGTATTTCCAAAATGTAAAATCACATAAGAACATACAGTATCACTTGTTAGATACAGTAGTCTCGTTGCTCCAATATGGAAGCTAAATAAAGAAATGGCTACAGTTTGTACATGTCATGACTGATCACCTTCACTTAACAATAGTATACTGAAACTGTGATTTTGTATCACTTCATAATAATACTGGGAATTACTCATCCTTTGCCTTCTCTAATTAACAGTAAAACACATGAGCATTTGTTTTGTTTACATGGTGTTCATTCTTTCATTTGTCTGTGAAATATTTACATCATTTTTTAAATTGTGCATAATAAAATAAGAGGCCACTTTTTGTGCAACACCAAATAAGTGAGAGCACAGGAGGAGAAACAGGCAGATGAAGTGACACAGCAACATGCTAATTGAGCACATTCCTCCTGCGTTTCTCATGAAGGATTGAACTTAGTGAAGCAGACAAGCGAAATGCTAATGAGAGCTGCATCAGTGAGCTGCATCGCCTCCCAGGGGGTTTGATGTTCAGGACATTAAATTTACTCACATTACTTCAGTTTCACATAGAGAACAGAAAAAAAAGGTATTTGGGTTAGATGATGTGATAAATTCATGCTATGGTAATATATGAATGACCATCTGTAGTGAGTTAAACAGCTGGTTTTATAGAGCAGTTAATGATAATGAGTTAGTTAGCTAGTGACATTATATATTACATCCACAGGTTGTCAGCGGATGAGCGTAGCTGTATTCTTCTTGTTCTTTTTTATAACTCAACGTGCCTAAATCATGTGTACTCGGACAATGTGTCACTGACTTTTCTTGGAGCCTGATGGTGAGCTTAACAGTTTATTATTAATAATAATAATAATAATAATAATAATTATAAAAGGTTACATATGGAATCAATTCCCAAGTTTTGTCTTTAAGCCGGATTTGTAGCTAAGTCAGAAGAGACATAGGCCTTATAAATATTTAGTGGCAATTAGTTAAATGTTTGTGTATATTATATAGTATATGGCATATATTTTATGTAAAACATTTTATACATAATAATATACTGAATAATATTAATAATATTGATAATAATAATAATAATAATAACTTACCAATGACCAATGGAATTTCACCTCTTTATGATCTTTATTATTTTCAATTTTTTTAAATGGCAATTATTTTCATTTTATTTAATACATCACTAATTCTTTTATTGGATTAATGCTTTAGAAGAAAGTTTGTAAAAAGTTACAAACAAGGTTCATTTCAGTTGTCTGTAAACTGGATTTAAGTTGGGGACTGTCTGTATATGGTAGAGTAGACAGCCAATCAGGTTTTATCCTTTAAAAAAAGTACAAAAGACTTTTGTTAGTTTACTTACAGTGCTAAATAGCTAGCTTTTGGGCCGACTTGAGTATTTATGGAATATTTGAAATTTATGTCACTAAATGTGGTAAGAAATGTGACCTACCTTGTTTTTTGTATCAGGAAGTAAGCATTTGATTGTGATTACCACAACTTAGTCACTTTTCTCACAACCTGTTGGTGAACGTAAGCAATTATAATACATTTTAAATCCATACAGAACATGAAGAAACATGTGGTAAGAAATGTGTACAAAAGACTAGAGGTGTAACAATATACACAAATATTAGTATTGCAAAATCTTTTTCTTGTGCAACTGTGATTTCTTAGGGTTTATTGCTCTTTACTAAGAGACTAGTTGAAATGTTTGCAGTGAAATTTTTTTATTTATTTTTTTAAACCTCAGGAGAAGAGTTTTCTATCCACCACCTGTTGATTAAGAAAAGAACGACAGTAGCAATAATAATTATTCTGAAGTAGCACAAAAAGCTCTTAATTATGGATTCTTTTTAATAATTATAGTAATGTAACTCAAAGTGCTGCTAAAAATGTTGATATTTGATACTTTCAATCTCAATCCAGGCAAGATCTGAGTCTCTAAATTATTGTCATTATCTTCATCATTATTACACAAATTATCATCACCTTAAAGATGGTGAGGGCAGTGAGCAAAGATGGAGGCTTAATGATTTGTTCACTGCTTTCAGATGAGAACGGAGCAATTAATTACTGGTAATTAATTTTACCTTCTTTTGGAGTGCGTCACAGTGGAACCTTATGTTTAATCCGGCTCATCTCGAATTGGTGGGAACCCCTTTTATCCCGACTCTTCTGGAGGTAAGGAGGAACAATCTTTTTATTCATGGGCCTCCATGCTAACACACACATGCACACACACAGAGAGTGAGTAAGTAAGATAGAGAGAGAGAGAGAGAGAGAGAAGAGAGAAAGAGTCTGGCCCTGATTAATGGTTGCTAATTAGCAATGTTAATGACCAGGTGTGCGAATGCAGGCCAGCTCCTCTCAGCATGGAGCTGCTCCTCATTCAGAGACTTCAAAATTCATTCCCACTGACCTCTTCTCCTCGGGCCAGCAACCCACGATGCATCACTCTCTCATTACCCAGAGAGCTGAGTGGAGGGAGGCCGGAGCCTGAGAGTTGCCTGTGTTCCCATTTCTAGCCTCCTGGATTGTAATAATTAAGTACAATCTTGGCCAAGATGGTAGGGGGCAACTGGGAATGGGGTGAGGGAATGGGGGTGCTGGGGTTGTTGAAGAGTTGGGGTTGTTGATGTAGGGACGGAGAGAAGGAGGAGGTGGTTCAAAGGGAATTAGAGCAATGGAAACCACACTATCATGGATGTCAGAAATGACTCATTAATTTAAAGCTTTGTAAGCCTCAACAATAATCAATAGAAAAATAGAAAAGAGAACACTCAGTAAACTTACAGCTATTGTACAAAAAATACAGCATCCCCTTAATGACCTGCTGGTTACACAGCACAGATCTTTTAGTAAAAGGTATATTTTTCAATTCATATATAGCACTTTCAACAGGGTTCATATATATATATATATATATATATATATATATATATATATATATATATATATATATATATGAAAATTCCAAGCCTGACGGCAGTCACAAGTATCCACAGAGAGGGAGAGAGGGAGAGAGATAAAGACTTTATCTTTAATTAAATACCTTTATTCTTTTTTTATGTATGTTTATTTATCATTATTATTATTATTATTATTATTATTATTATTATTACTATCTACTCTTGTTTTTGTGTCTTACTTCTAAACTTTGACATTATACAGTAAATGTCAAGCACCTTTTGAGTTTTTTAATCTTGGAATCTTGAGAGAGACAACAGTTAGGCATGCTAATAGTCACATAATGTCAAGGATTAACCATGATAGCATAAGGGATGGCTAGAAGGAAACAGACATGAAGGCTCTGTGGAAAGTAATGCGACCAGTCACTTAACTGTCAACAAACCAAAGTGGTCAATGAGTTCACCATAATACTCTACGTCCATGAGTCCGCTAAATGTGCACCTTCACCTAATACAATCTATTCATAAAAGGTTTGGCTAAATAAATAGGTTTTTAGATTTGACATGAACACAAAATCTGTGTCTAAGTCCCGAACATTAATTGGAAGGCTATTTCATAACTTTGTGGCGTTGTGAGAAAAACCTCTGCCCCCTGTTTTTAGTTTTCATAATACAAGGTACCAACAAACAGCCTGTGCCTAGAGATCAAAATAGCCATGACAGATTATAAAACATTAGCAGCTGACTCAGGTACTGTGGTGTGAGACCATTCAGTGCCATATTGGTCAATAGTAGTATTTTAAAATCAATGCAAACATTTACTGAAAGCCAATGTAGTGTAAAAGGTAGGGTTGATGTGCTTATATCTTTTGCTTCTAGTTAGGACCCTGGCTGCTACATTCTGGACTAACTGAAGCTTGTTTATCCACCTTGTAGAACACTTAGAGAGAGTAAAGCATTACAATAATCTAACCTAAAGGTGACAAAAGCATAAACTAGTTTTTCTCCATCATGTAGTGACAATATGTTCCTTATCTTGGCAATATTTCTTAGATTAAATAGTGCTATCCTAGTAATATAATTTACATGAGCTTCAAATGAAAGTCTATAGTCAATAATCACACCAAGGATTTTACTGCTAGAAAAACTTCTTTTTTTCATGCATGTTGAGACAGAAAGGCCATACAAAACTATTGTGTTATTAGAAATTCAGAATTTCTGTTTTGTAAAAATTAAGTATCTATTGTCCTTCACAGGTCCCTCAACAATATTAAAATGTCTCTCATCTGGCTTTGCTTAGACATATAACAGTGGAAACTAATACCACACATACGCATCACATAGAATCACCATTACAATCTACAAACTGATAACAATCAGGAGAGGGCTGTTCCCTTAACTCCTACAACATTTCTAATCTATCATGGAGAATAGTATGATCAGTGGTGTCAAAAGCTACACTAAGGTCAAGTAACAAAAGCAAGGAGACACTATCCTAATTAGAGGCCAGAAGTGAGTCATTTATCACTTTCACCAGTGCTGTCTCAATGCCATGATAAGGCCTAAATCCTGACTGATATATCTAATGAATCCTATTGCAAATATAGATATGAGCATAGCTGCTTTGCTACAACCTTTTCTAAGATCTTGAAGATAAAGGAGAAATTTGATATTTGCCGATAGTTGGACAGGGGTCAAGGCAAATATCTTAATTAGGGGTTTAATAACTGTAGTCAGTAAAGAGCTGACTATTTCTGGTGTTATTCATGTGAGAAAACATTAGGTAACAATTGAAAGGAGCTAGTGTAGGAGGTCATTTGAACCAAAAGCAATCACTGTATACACTCTATATAGTATACAGCTCATCACTGTGCTGCACTGTGCTGGGACATTGTTTTAGACTGAATAAGTCTTAGGACAAGCTTCAGCAATGTTGACATCTCACTACACCACATTACACTCTCATACTCTATATAGCTAGCCTCATTGAGAAGAGAGAGAGAGAGAGAGAGAGAGAGAGAGAGAGAAAGACAAATTGTCATCACTTTGTGGCTTCTACTAAGCATGATCTTTTTCCATCCCTAATTACATAGATCATGCGGCCAAAGGTATGTGGACACCCGACCTTGACACTCATATATGCAGGACTGTTCCATTTCAGAGAGATAGAAATAATATGAAGGTATTCCCTCTTTGTTATTATAACAGCTGCCATTCTTCTATAAAAGGTAAGGTGATTAGTTAGATTAGATAATGAGGTCTGGTGCACAGTTCGCGTTCCAATTCATCCCAAATGTGTTCTATGAGGTTAAGGTCATGTCTTTATGCATGTTGCTTTATGCTCAGGGGAATTGTCATGCTAGAACATGTGTGTGCCATTTAATGCCAATAAAGGACAATATTCAGCGGACAATCATGTGCCTTTAAAATGTTTGGCAAACGTTGGCAGGACACCTGAAAAACCCTATAATGACTTTTTAAGCTTTTACACACACACACGCACACACAAATACACACACACAATTAATTTAGCTACTTTCACATATAGTTAATTGATAATATTAACAACTATTGTTCTTTAAGCTGCCACTTCCACTGAATGTAGAGAAGGAATATCAGAGAGAGAGAGAGAGAGAGAAAGAGCGAAAGTGTGTGTGAAACGATGGACTACACACACACACACACACACACACACACACACACAGGTAGGATTTCGTGATAACCGGTGGCAGGACTAAGATGGCCTGCTTAATTCTCGTCCATTCTCGGGCTTGTGAGTGGGAAAGTAGCGTTTATCACACAGCGCGCCACTAAGCTAGGGTTCCCACACACTCTAGTTACATTATTATGGGGTTCGTGGACGTTGCTGGCCAATCGTGACCCTGGGTTCTGGTCAGCTGACCCTGGGTAGGACAACATGGCGGAAACTCAATCTGTGCGATGGAGTTTCAGGCCGAGCCCATTGATAGCCACCTCCTCTGTCACTGCACTGCAATTTTCAGCTTCAGTTTCACCTTTTGCTTTCATGCTGTGCTGTTCGCTCCCAAGAGCTGGTGTGTGTGTGTGTGTGTGTGTGTGTGTGTGCGCGCGTGTGTGTGTGCAGGTGTGGGTGTGAGAGAGAAAATAGAGAAAGACAGTTTGGAGTGGACTTTTGTACACAGGTGCTATGATGGAGCACCACCTAGCTGACATTACAGCCGTCTTTGCAGAGTCTGTGCTTCTCAATAACACCCTTTTACAATGTTACTTCCTGCTGGGTGATATCACACCATTTCTCCTCCAGCTAAACCCATGAGGGTGCATGAGTTTCACCAGGTCAAAAATATAATGGGAATTTTTTTTTTCTTTTGGGAAATAACATTTAAACTTGGCTACATTAGATTATTTAAACAAAATACACTTGTCTCATAAGTAAATATACAGATACAACTTTCATTACTAGATTATTTGTTAGGGACAACTAGAGTATTCTTCACTAAATTCCATAGGTTGCTATAACTAAAGATAACTTTCAGCTGGCTTTAACTGCATAAGCCAATTCCAT
Source organism: Clarias gariepinus (assembly GCF_024256425.1). Lineage (NCBI taxonomy): Eukaryota > Metazoa > Chordata > Actinopteri > Siluriformes > Clariidae > Clarias > Clarias gariepinus. The sequence continues at coordinate 18,856,572 of NC_071114.1, read as the reverse complement.
AAACTGTAAGATAGTGTTATATTAGCTTGAGACTAACAGTTATACAGCTACTACTTTTTTTGTTGGCAGTAATAATTACACCCACAGGCACCAAACTACAAGCAACACGATTAAAAAACATGGCTTTGTGACACAGAACACTATTGAACCAAAAGCAATCACTGTATACACAATTGAATACATTGAATTTTTACATTGAATCATCAATGTAAAAATAAAACTTTTGATTGAGGTTAAGCGTGTTTTCTAAAAGCATTCGAAAGGTTTTTGCCCTGTCAATGAGAAAGTTTGTATCCAAGAGAGATTTACTGGACATGCTCTCTGAGAGAAAAGGATGAGGTTGATTTTTATTAGTGTTTTGTCATATGACAGAAGTACAGATTTTTGAATATTATCTTACAATCTTTTGTGCCTTAATAAATTGAATGAAAAAATTAAAAACATTTATTTTCACTTCAACATTTTGTGTGAAACTATAGCCCTTTTAGCAAGGAGCATATTTAACCATTTTGTTGCTTTACTGTTTAATAAAGCCAGGATTGTGCAATATCAAGTGACCAGTAATTTTTGTGCACAACCTAGACAATATGATAAACTGAATTTTAATTTGTATCCCAAATAAGGTGGAACAGTGGCTTAGTGGTTAGCACTGTCGCTTTGCACCTCCAGTGCCCAGGTTCAATTCTTGGCCAGGTTTGATTCCCATCTCTGTGTGCATGGAGTTTGCATGTTCTCCCTGTGATTGGTGGGTTTGCTCTGGGAACTCCAGTTTCCTCCCACAGTTCAAAGACATGCAGATTAGACTAAGTAGCGGTTCCAAATCGTCTGTATGTGGGTGTGTGTATGTGTGTGCCCTGCGATGGATTGCCACCTTGTCCAGGGTGTACTCCGCCTAGTGATCTGAGTCTCCTGGGATAGGCTCCAGGCCCCTTGTGACCTGTGGCCCTGTATACAGAATAAAGTGGTATAAATGAGTAAGTGAGTGAGTGAGTGAGTAAGTAAGTGAGTAAATCCCAAATGCACAGTTTGATGTCCAAGGCCTCTGCCATTGACAAACTTTAGCAGAAATTTTGTACAAAAAACATTTTTTAAAAAATTACCCATTAACCAATGCTTTGTTGCTAGCAGGTATCTATGCCGCTTGGGTTTTAAGGGATAAATGAAAAAAGAAGGAATAAATAAATTGATTAAGATAAATAATTATGACAGATATTTAATTACAATGGCATTAATTTGTATGTGTTGACACAGTGGTATAGTGATTAGCACTGTGGCCATGTATCCTCAGGGTCAAGAGTTCGAGTCCCACCTCTGGTCTGTGCACATGGAGTTTCTATGTTCTCCCTGTGCTTGGGTTTTCTCTGGGTACTCAGGTTTCTTCCCACAGTCCAAAGGAATGCAAAGTAGGCTAACTGATGTTTTCAAATTTCAAAGTGAGTAAGTGTAAGTGGGTTAAGGTTAAGTGACTCCTCCTGACCAACATTCCAAGATTCACAACATTAGCATGTTTTAGACTGCTTAATTTCCCACGATATATTGCTCAACATTCAAGGGTTCAACAGACACCATAATGAGATATGGGCAGACATGTTTTATAGCAATAATTGCCATATTAGTTGCCATGCCATTTTACATTAATCAATTGCATAACAAATAGTGAATGTTTCAAAGTCTTTGAGCTCAAGTTATTGATGATATGAACTCAGATTGAGTAAATCCAACCAACGAATTTGTTTTATGCAAGGAAAGTATGTTTTAAAATTTGACATTAAGTCTCATGTTTCAAATTTAGCATAATGACAGGTGGAATAAAGCAAGTTCTCAGACTGTTCTCAGATCTCTTCATCTGGTCAATGTGGGTTAAGGAGTGATTGAACGAGTGATTGACACGCTTCCTGTTTGGCTGAATTGAAACGTGAGCCACTCTTGCCACTTTAAGCTCTGTAGGCAGAAAGTTCAGCTGAACTTGATGGTTAATTCTCATGGCTCTGTGACCCTGTGTGAAAGCAGATAGCCTCTTTTGATATGGGGGAGAGCACAGTCTACCCTCCTTGTGAAATGATTCGGGCACAGGTTCACACCCATCGGCTTATCAGTGTCTGTGGAAATAAAGCATTCTATCCTGCTGTGATTAATATGGAAATCATGTTTTATACTCACTTCACCTGTAAAATTTAGCTCACTAGTAAATGTGATAAACTATGAACGAAGGGAAGTCTTTTTTATGTATTTTGTTAATCATATTCTAATAGAAGTAGAAGAATGTCAGTGAAGTTACAAAATTACATAAGACTTAATTCGTAAGTTCAATTATTAACTTACATCATCCACATATATATAATAAAATATAATATTTAAGAACCATTTGGGATCAATGCTGATGCATTAGCACTAAAATTAAAAATTGATTAGCTACTAACTTAAGCTTTAAAACACACCTGTGTACATGCACACACACACACACACACACACACATGGAATCACTGCTCACTGACGAAGACTCTGGAAACTAGAAAATATAACAGGAAACTGGAAATATAACAAAAGATTAGGATAAACAGAATATCGTTATTATATATAAAAAGAAATAGCTTTTGTATTTTGCTTTTAAAGAAATTGTAAAGGTTTCCTCTTAAATTTCAGTAAATTTAAATAGGAAAACAAGTATTCATTTTCAGTAATACTTGCGTAAAATACATATCTTCCAAAACTACAAATATTTTGCTTAGAACAATTTTCCAATTAGCACCCAATTTTTTCCACCCCCATATTTCATACTTTTTTTGGTATATGAAGCACGTATTGATCAGCTTGTAGACACAAATGTAACTGCTCATGTTAATACTAACTTTGTAATCAAGGTCTCTTCAGTTTTCTTTATGACTTTCTGCATTTCCATGCACATCGTGTAATTATTCATCACTTTTTACTCAATAATTCGGCTGAATTCCATGCAGGAAAAATGTGACGAGACACACAGTGCTAACAACTCAAGGCTGACACCTTTCCACTGTGAACATTTGGACAATATTTTTAAGACTCCAACATTCAGACTGGAAATACCTTTACCAAGGCCACGTTCCTGTTAGCTCTCTCACTGTTTCTATTGCATGTGTGTGTGTTAGCATTTACGTTATTAATTAAATTAAAAAGTTTAAACTATTTCAGTGTGGGAAAAAAACCTGAAGCGAACTATGTGTAGATCACCATTTACCGTATAGTAAAAACATTTAAATAGGATTGTCAAATTGGATGTCTTAGCAAATGTTAGCAAGATCTGTTCACCAATTTCCATGAATTAACTTTTTTAAACAAAACAAATAAAAAAATCACAGCACATACATAATTATTTGTTCAATGCTTGTGGAAGTATCACATTTAATACTCTCTCTCCGGGTTTAGATGGTTAGAATTAGTTTAGATAATTTTAACACATTTGCTTTGTAAATATTGTTGTAAAGTGTCCAAACTGCAGTGGTTGAGGAAGTGGTTTAATTAAGGATAAAAGGTATTCATTAAAACTGCATGTAAGTTTTTAGTTTTGCACTTTTAAAGAATGATGTACAAATTAATCTGCATATCATTTTTCAAACTTCTGTTGACCTTCAGCTGTGTGGAAACAAACTCCATTCTTATACAGTATATATGTTTGTTGCATACACTAGCTCCAGTTTATCCTCACATTCCCCTTAGCGACATGAAACGCACCTTATGTAACCAATTAAAGAAAAGCATTTATGAGACCATAGCTATCAAAGATCTGGGAAAGGAAGTACATACTCACACACACACACACACACACACACACACACACACACACACACACACACACACACACTATATTGACTGACTATAGTTACTGATTATGATATTTTATTAATTACCTGAAGATAAAATCAACCAGATACAACTTTGTTCATACAAATGTGCCAAAGAGGAAATAAATGAAGTAGATGGAATTTATGTGGGCTTACATTATAATCAGGTTTAACCAGAGGTGGCATAAGAACATACTCAATACTCAAGTAAGGGTACAAGTACTTGCCTAAAAATGTACTCCACTACAAGTAGAAGTACTACTTCAATTTTAGATAAGCTGAAGTGCTAAGTATGTTTTCTAAAATGTACTTTAAGTACAAAAGTGCAAATGACCCAAAAAGAAACAGATTTTTCTGGACATCTATTCCACTGAGGAAGTGATAAACAGTATTTTATAACACAGTTGAAGTTGATGCCGTTGATAACATAAAAGTACAAATCTAATACAGCTTAAAAGTGACAAGATTTGACATTAATTAAAGTCATGGCAGGCATTGTTAGCATCAATCATCACTAGCTGACTGCTACCCTGTATAATGCAAGTAGCTTACACGATTAAACGTGGGCATACTGTAAACATACAGCATAAAATACGGTTTAAAGACATGCCAAAATATTATAATTATAAACATATTATAAGAACAACAGTGTTATTGCTGTGAAACACAAAACAAATATTTTTACAACTCTTTTGCTCAATATATAAGCTAGTTAGCTAAATTGCTTCTAATCCCATTTGGGATGCTTAAAAAAAAGAGGCCTAAAAAAATCTGTAGCCAAGAGACCAAGTGGGTGGGATTTGTTGCCCAGGTAACCATCAATCATATTGTTAAGTTAATCAATCTGCATTTACATAAAGGCCTGCCAGTCATTTATGTAAACTTGGACTGGTGGAATTGTTTTGGTCCTGTCTTTCCTACGTAGGGTGAGTGACAGTGTAAACGCTTATGTTTAGATTAGGAAAATCAATGCACTTCTGTGTGATTGTCAGCTGAAAAGGAACACGTCTCTATTTAAATGTAGGGAGTAAAAGCAAAGTTTTTTCATCAAAGCATGTAGTGAGCAGATGTAAAAAGTATCACATATAGAAAATATGAAATTAAACTACAAAAACAAAAAAGCTTACGTTCAATAAAAAAGTTTTAGGCTTTTAGGTTTTTGTAGGTTTTAAATGCTTTATTTAAATGTTGTAATATAAACTTAAATTTATATAAAATGTATTGATACTTGTAAATGTATTGATACTTATCAGACAAAAAGACATTGCATTTCTGTAATTGTAAATACAGTATGATCATGTATTATGTTATGTTATAGTTTTCTTTATGTGATACCACTTATTTACATTTTGGAGTGTCAGGGATAGCTCAGTGGTTAAGGCATTGGACTACGGTTCAGAAAATCCCAGGTTCAAACCCCACAACCACCAAGTTGCCACTGTTGGGCCCTTGAGCAAGGCCCTTAACCCTCAACTGCTCAGATGTGTAATAAGATAAAAATGTAAGTCGCTCTGCCAAATGACTAAATGTAATGTAAATGTAAATAATCCTTCAATCCTTGTGTCATCCCTTCTCCTATGGGACTGGGTGTTGCTGATGTCCCTCCAGTCTCCATCTCCTCCAGAGATACACCCATCTACTTTTCCTGTCCCCACTGACTCAGCAGGAGAATAACTTGATATGATGGCACAAGGTTTCTGCTTTTTTTTTCCCATATTCGTATTTCTGTTTCGTACGTTTCTCTGTAAGTAATAGGCGAAATAAAAGTGTGTGTGTGTGTGTGTGTGTAGAGATGGAGTAATGTACAATATCTATATCAGAACTCCTATATGTTCTCCATTTTGAGAAAATACATTGATGCTTCATATCTAATGTCTAAATCTGGAATTGAATTATGCATTAATGATTAGAGAATCATTCATTAGCAAGAAAGTCTTCGGCATGATACAGTCTACCTTAAGCCTTATTACAGCACAACAAAAGAAGACTACATAATAAGAGGACAATTTATATTTTTGTAATCACTTGTAATCATGTAATGTTAACTGCATATTATCTTTTCCTGAGAAAAACCTCTAAAAATAATTAGAGGTAGTTGAAATGTAAAAGAATATGAATTTTATATCACATGACTTTCATTATTATTATTATTTTTTTTGAGAATTATATGTGGAAATAAATAATTCATGAGCTTGTAAAGAAATCACCCATGAATACAAATAAATAATAAAATAATAAAATTTCGTAAGGTTGCGTATCTTACACCTTGAGAATCTTAGGCGTATATGTATGGCCACGCCCACCTCAAGGGGAAAAAGTGATATATTCGTACAAATTTGGTAAAATTCACTGTCTGTTGTGACATAATCTGGCACATAACTGCTCATAACGTCCTTTTTACTCGACATTTTGATTTCATTCATGGCACAGATTTAACTTTACGCAAATACCAAAGTGCTGGCAAAGTTTTATTATATTTTATCCAGCCAGTTTTGTGTGATTTGTGCAGTTGATGGAGATTTGTGGGATGCACATCCAGGGCACGAAGCTCCCGTTCCACCACATCCCAAAGATGCTCTATTGGGTTAAGATCTGGTGACTGTGGGGGCCAATTTAGTACAGTGAACTTATTGTCATGTTCAAAAAAACAATTCGAAATGATTCAAGCTTTGTGACATGGTGCATTATCCTGCTGGAAGTAGCCATTAGAAGATGGGTACATGGTGGTCATAAAGGGATGGACATGGTCAGAAACAATGCTCAGGTAGCCCGTGGCATTTAAAGACTCAGACCGCCCCCTTTGGCACTAACAACCAGGCCACGCTCAAAATTGCTTAAATCACCTTTCTTTCCCATTCTGACATTCAGTTTGGAGTTCAGGAGATTGTCTTGACCAGGACCACACCTCTAAATGCATTGAAGCAACTGCCATGTGATTGGTTGATTAGATAATTGCATTAATGAGAAATTGAACAGGTGTTCCTAATTATCCTTTGGGTGAGTGTATATACTTACTAACAAAAAACTGATCAGAACTGCGTGTTTATCATTTTATTTGCCCTGTGGTGCAGATCATTCTGTTTTACCTGTTCATCCTTCATCAATTATTCACCTCCACCATCTGCATTGAAGGGAAGAAGAAAACTCCTTAATAATTAAAGATAAACAGTCCATGGCTCACGACCAAACAGCTGTGTAGTGTGAGGGGTAAAGTTCAGATGATCTGCTGTTATAATAATTTATCTGCAAAGTATTACAGATGCTCGCTCCTTACAGTATATTTATGACACAACATTGTCATCGTCTTAAATTCTGTTTGAATCTCTTTATACTAGAGGATTGTATTTAATGCATTTAAAAAACAAGGGTTTGTGTTTAAAGACAGTGGTCTAGACATTTCACTTTTAAATAATTCACTTAAGTATGGGCATAACTCAGTTCTGAAGATGAATAACTAATAATATCACAGAATTTCTGTCATATGATTTTTTTTGTTGCTATTTGGAAGCAAATTCTGGCTATATAATGGAAACCAACCTTTGAAACAATACCACTAAATTTGACTGTGCTTGTAAAAGAAGAAAGAGAAATGAATTCCTAGTGAAACCCATACTCAGCACTAATGCAGTATTCTACGGTTTCCTCAAAATAGCAGCAATTATCAGTCTAATCCCATTTAAATGGAAGCATTGACATAACTTTTGCATAGCAACTATAAATATGACTAAATAATAAAAAAAAACCCACAATATTGGGCTTAATGTTTTACATTTCAATGTTATGGCTGATCAGGGACAGTGGTTGTCAGGCCTGAAACCAACCAATGGTTTGGAATTTCTAGCTCTGTCCATTTGTAATTCTTCTGTATTAATTTTGATAATATTAATATCAATTCTGATATCGTTATTGATTTGTTTGTTGATCACAGAGCTTAATTGGTTTTAGTGTGTGTGTGTGTGTGTGTGTGTGTGTTTCCCAAGTGTTCTATTTGCTCCATTTCTCATTTCTCATTTTTATGCCAAGGAAGTTCATTCTGAGTCTCAGTCTCATATGCACCACCCATGGGATATGGAGTGTGTGACTCACTATTGTACACTTGTACAATGGTCGCAAGCTCTGTGAATTCATAAAAGGTTTACTCCATTTTATTTTTAAACATCAAGTTTTTTTTTTTTTATTTGATTAAGGTGACAAAACAATATTATATGTTTGTTAATGAAAAAGGTCTATGATTGATTATCTGCCAGGCCATTTAATTTTTTTTTTTTTTTCTGAGAAACTAGGCAGGTCTTGGTGACGACTACTAATGAAATGTTTCAGTCTATGTAGTGAATGCTAGTATGAGGGATTAGCTTCGCCTTACACTCTTAACTATTTGTTTGGTGGTGTAACTGTATGTGTGTCTGGGGTTCTAGTTGCCATACAATGTGACAGATACTCACTTTTTGTATTTTCCAATATATTAAATATAATTTCAAACATAGGTGTTGTTTTTTAATATGTTAAATAATGTAATTTAACATTTAACCTATGGCCATGTAGTAACAGAAACTGCACTTTCACACCCACCTCATCACATCACCCTTCATTGATTTTTAATAAGAACAGTACAATGTGTGCTGATTATTCCTTACCTGTTTTATAAATGATCAGACAGCTGCATGCTGAAGAGCCTTGAGCTAAATATAGTCAAGTTGATCATAGCTCAGAGGACCTGAGGACAAAATAAACTGTTGTGTTTTTAGTTTCATTAAGGCTACATTTCTATTGTTTATACTAAAGTTCTTTAAGAAGAAGAAATTAACACACATTTGCAAACGTTCTACATTTTGCACACCTGGAACTTTGCACATTGTTCTTTTGTTTGTCATTGTTCTAAAATTTCATTTTAATTCTATTTTATAACATTTTACATTCTACAAATTTTATAGCTAAAAGTTTCCTATATTTTCTATGTGTATAATAATAATAATAATAATAATAATAATAATCTTTTTTATTATATTCTTATTTCATTTTTTTATTCTTTATTTTAATATTTTCTTTTTGCACTCAATTTTTCTTTTTTCATTATATTCTTATTTCATATTTCTTTACTTGAATACTCAAAAAAGAATATTGCATTTCTTTATAGGTCATGGGTGGTCGTACAAGCATTTCACTGCATATAAACCTGTGTATGAGTGTGTATGTAACAAATAAAATTTGTGTTTGAAGTAGATAAGATACACTTGATTTTTTAATTTTTTTACCTAAATCTACTGCTATCAAACTTACAGAAGTGGCACTAAGATGTGCACCCAATGTATGAAATGTGCACAAAATACACACTGTATAAAACTATTTTCGTAATATTACTGTCGTAATTTTCTCAGGTGTACAAAAAGACGTGCATCCTGATGAGATTACAGGAGGGATGTTCGTGGGGTTGCAGTGAAGGGCGGGTGGATTTGGAATGGGGTGTTGGGCGGTGAAGGGGGAGTGACAGTATGATGGACAATAACGCCAATCCTGAGCTCTTGAAAGAGCATCTTTTAGGTATCAGATGCCTAAAGTTGAGCTTTCTGGTCAACCAGACACCTCCCCTGGGAGCTCACCTGAGCCTGCATCAAAGTGCTTCTTTTTCCTGCTACCTGAAACACACACACACACGCACACACACACACACACACACACACACACACACGCACACACACACACACACGCACACACACACACACACACACACACGCACACACACACACACACACACACACACACACACACACACACACACACACACACACAGAGACCTTCTTGGTCTCTGTCCCCTCTCCTGAGATGAAGGTGTGGTAAATCCCACAGGACAGGAAATGTTACACTCTCACCTAAAAGAGACGTAACCTTGTTAATGACATATATATATATATATATATATATACACACAACACAATGCCTTTTTCATTCCACATTCACCCTGATTTGGAAGAAGAACTTGTCACATCCTTTTGTTTATTTTCTAAAATAATGTTGGAAAAAGAGTGCTAGAGAAGAGGGTTAGTTTGGATTCTAGTCCATCTATGATTTATGTTTTGACCCAACACCCTGCTTGTTTGCCACAACATGACCTCGTTTACCTCGCCACATCTTTTGTGAGTAGCCAAAAGGTTTGATATGCTCTTTGTCACTTCAAATTCAACTTCGTATCTTGGAGAGAGCATGTCTCATCAGGAGTGGGAGAAAAAAAAGTTATAATAACATCTTCAATTGAAAATAATGATCTTCTCAGATGAGGAGTGTGTAGAGCAAAAGAGGGCTGAAAGAATAGCACATACACAATGCCGGCTTGTTAGAGCCAATTTTCCTTAATAGTGTTGTGAAAGGAGGTGTGCGAAGGCCCTGAAAAAATAGAGGTGTACAATACAATGGCCATCAGGGCCATAATTGCACGAATCTCAATCATAATGCCATGATGACACTTGATATCTGTGTCTAGGTTTGAAATCTGCAATATTATTTTTTAATTCTTTTATATTTGGAGTTTAAAGTAAACACATTTCAGAGAGTCATCAAGCTTTACACTAAACACACCGATCGAAGATTTCTCTCTGTTACACGTGAAGCGCAGGTTTGTAGCTCACTCACTCGCAATGTTTTGCAAGGTGAAGATTTTCCACAAGGGGACACTCTTACTCGAGTAGCTTGTACGAAGTAAACACAAACATGCCCTACGTCAGGATGGGACATCACAAATGAAACAATTATAAAGTAACAATTGAATCTTTTAAATAATTGTGACAGTTTGGCATCATGAAGCAGAGCTACTGTTACCACAACAAACATAATTTGCCATTTGATAGCAACATGGATTCTTTACTGTCTTTATCTTTTGATTCATACTGTTCTTACTTATGGTATAGCTGTCCTTTTCTCACTTGCCTCGCCTCTGTTTTTGCGTTATATTGAAAAATCTTAAATCTTAAAAAGCTGACTCTGGATACTTTCTCACTCACTCATCCTCTATGCTGCTTATTGTGTACATGGTTGTGACTAAGTTAAGCTAAACCTTCATTTGTCACATATATATTACTGCACAATGAAATTCTTTCTTCGCATATCCCAGTGTAACTGTGGTCAGAGCGCAGAGTCAGCCATGATACCATGATGGACGGGGTGCCAGTTGATCGCACTCACACACTATGGGCAACTGGGAAATTAGCTTAACTGAGTTAGCCTAATCTGCATGCTTTTGGACTGTGGGAGAAAACCAAAGTACCCAGAGGAAACCTACCAAGCACAGGGAGAACATACAAAATCCATGCATGTGGAAAGAGGTGGGAATCAAACCCTCGACCCCGCAGGTGCACCTACGCCACCAACTCTTTTCAAAAATGTTAAATCAACACATTACAGAAGACTTTACCATATGAAATATTAAACTTGTTTTTGATGTGTTTATTTCTCTTTTTATCCCTTACTCTGTCTTTTTATCTCTCCACTTGCCTCTTTCTCCACCTGGTTACCCTTCCTTTATTCTTAACTATATTTTAAACACTTTCTCAAAATTAAAATAATTTTGCTTTAACTCAACACATTACAGAAAACCTTATGATTTTATTATTATTATTATTATTATTATTATTATTATTATTTATCTTTTTATGTGTAGCATCTGCCACATAAAGCCCTTTGAAGAAACTACAGTAATGATAATATATTCTAATGAGGACATTCATATAAACCTGTGATTGATGTGATTAACTACTGTCAGAGCTGTACAGAAAGTTAATGAACACGTTCTGACCAATTACAATCTAGAATTTAACAACACTGTGGAATAAATGTACACTCTGTCACACAGGTTTTTGGTCTGGTCTTTTTTAGCCTTGTGGTATTTGTGTGGTTGTTATTGATGTAAGTGTGTGTATTTCACGTGATTGTGTGTGTGTGTGGAGGGGGGTTATATTAGCCCCACTGAGCTGGTGCAGTTACAGCAACAGCAGCTGGTGAGCAGGAATCTTCATCCAGGCAGAGTCAGGAAAAGTGACTGCAGGGAACAGACTGACACCGGACTCTCTCTCTCTCTCTCTCTCTCTCTCTCTCTCTCCAAATCCCTCTGCTTTACTTCTCAACTTTTTATCTGTCTATCTATCTTTTCAACCCTTACATTTACTCTCTCTCTCTCTTTTCACTCTCACCACCTGTCTCTACTGTATGTCAAACTATTAATCGTTCCCTGAATCTTTATTTTATGTTCTCTCTTTTTCAGAATCACTGTTCTTTCTAGTCTACCTACACCTCTCTTCCTGGCTTTCTTTTTGTCCTTTTCTTCTCTCCGTTTCTCCATATTACCATCTCAGCATGTCTGCATCAAAATATATCTTTCTGTCTCTTTTTCACTATCATGTTTTCTTTTTCTCATCTTGTCTCTCTCTATTTATCTGTTTTCCTCTCTCCTCCTATCTGTCACTTTATCTGTTCCATCACATCCCTATTCTACCTTCTGGTCCTACCTGTATCTATGTCTTAATGTCACTCTCTTTTTCTAATTATTCCTCTTCCCTTTTTCCTTAACTTCTGTCTTCAACTTCTCTATCTGTTTATCTTATTCTCTCTCTCTCTCACCTTATCTCTACCCCTCCCTCGTTTTTTCTGTCCCTACCATCCTGTATTCTCTCTTTCTATCTATATTTTTAGTCTCACCCATTCTTTCTTTCTCTCTCTCTCTCTCTCTCTCTCGCTCTCTCTTTCCTGAATAAGAGACAGAATTTCAGTTCTCACATCTTCCTAAAACAAAGTCTCGGCTCCACCCAGTAATGTTACCCGTCTTCTCTCGCCATGTGTATTGTTCTCGATCCCCTTGGTGCATGACACACTTTTTTTAGGCTCCTCTTGCACTTGTCTGTCGCTCTTACTGAGCCATCAGAGAGCAAACTCAATCCCTCGTTCCTTCCCTGTGAGCGGACGTTGGAGTCGTGGTTGCTGTTCCAGCGCAGCCATGTTCGGGTTAAATTACACTCGGGTGAAACCAGTAATCAGTGCTGCAGGGATGGCTTCTTTTACTTTCTTTTCTGCAGAAGGATTAACGCTGGCTTTATTTTGCACGACTGATCTCCAAAAGAACACAATCACTCATCCTCCAAATATTATCTTCAGTAACATGACAAACTATGGATGTGTTAATAATCCTTCCTTGGATTTGTTGCTGTATAGCTACTAAATTTTTAATCTGTCCATTAAATTGCCATGTAAAGGGTTAACTTCAAGTAAAAGAAAAAGATGCTGGCGGGTGATCAGTTGTTTATAGCATGAACTAATTTCACTAGTTGAACAAGTTCTGACACCCAGTGCAAAATATGTAGGGCAAGTGTAAATATTCAGGTGTGATTATAGACAAATCTCAAAATTCCTGATGTCTATGGAGATTCTCAGTCATCCAGGTGAGGTTATTTGGAAGTTGAATCATGTCAACGGGACCTCTTTCTTGTTAGGTAGATCTATCCAAGAAGAAACTTGGATGAGGAGTGAAACCTACCAAAAGAAAGTAGTCGACATGACTCAACTAACAGAGAACATTCTTGATGTAATTACTAATTAGGCATGATTTTATCCTTATGTGTGTGTGTGTGTGTGTGAGAGAGAGAGAGAGAGAGAGAGAGAAAGAGAGATTGTGAGCTAAACAATTTGATCGCTGTCATCAGATTGATCCACCATAGTGCACTGAGAGAAACCAGAACCCGAGCACTCGTGTTTCAGTGTAGTAATTAGCTTCACCAATCACTAATCTCTCTCTCTCTCTTCCTCTCTCTCTCTTTCTTTTTCTCTCTTACTCACACACACATGGATGACTGGCATATTATTAGTTGGAGAGAAGGCCTGTAAAATGAATTATGAAAATGATTTATTTTGAATAATAAGGCAAAGAAGCCATGCCTCCTTCAATGGGAGAGACAAGTAGACAGGCCATAATTCCTTCAGGAGGATTGACAAGTATACAGGGCCTGCCTCATTACCTAGAACTGGCAAGTACGCAGACCCCACCTCCTTCTCTAGGACTGAAAAAATACATAAGCCATGCCTCTTTCCCAGCAATGACAGATTCAGAGGCCATGCCTCCTTCCCTAGGATTGACAGGTACTCAGATTGCACCACCTTCTCCAAGACTAAAAGTACACAGTCCATGCCTCTTTTTCAGAACTGACAGGTACTCAGGTCATGACCTCTTCGGTAAAATAAGGAATAAGCAAGTCCCCCACCTCCAAAAAAAAAAAAAAATCCACAGAACACTTTAACACATGGATCCCTGATGCTCTACAGACACAATCTGGAGATCTTTGGTTCTAGATCAATCAAATGTTTGACACTACGATGACAGTTGACATTACTGGGTGGAGCTGAGGCCATGTTTTAGAAATATATGAGGGAGTTAGACATGCAGTGACCTTCTTAGAAAGGGTTTATAAAAGTAAGTTGAGTTAGAAAAACTTTGTTGTAAGATTCTACATAAAAAACAAACTTAAATTTTAAAGGTTCCACATTTTACCATAAAGCGTTCTTTAAATGTATGTTGAATAAATAAGTGCTTTCACCGCCAAAAGGATTCTTCATGAAATCCTTTCTAAAAGACAAAAATGCTACTGTACAGTTCTATGTAATGCCATTTAAGGGATGACTAAAGAAACATTACAAAGACATATGAGAACCATTTTTTGTAATATATACAAAAAATATAGTAGTATACTGTAGTAATATATCGTCTAGCAAAGTACTAATCAAAACAGCTAAAAAGGTGTATTTGACTGCTCTATATGAGATTAATTGCTTTCTTTGTTACTAATATTATTTTAGCTAATACATCAAAGCATTGTTCATAAATAAAAAAGAATATTAATAATAGCAGATAAATGTTTAATAGTCGTAGAGTCGTGAAATCCCCAGTAGTTGTTGGGTTGTTCTTAAGCATTTCTCTGCATATCATATTGTGTATGGTTGTGTACATGAAAAATAAAATTTGAGTTGTTCCTGTGTGCCTGTGTGTGTGTATGTGTGTAAGAAAGAGAAAGTGATAGAACCCCCCAGCAATGCGATTTTCTAACAGAAACCTGTGGAAGTTCATATCTTGGTGGGGACCCAATGTGCTACTGTTCGGCTGGTCCTCACAAGGAAGGAGGAAGGTCAATGAAAGGTCCTTATAAGTATAGTAAGACAAGTGTGTGTGTGTGTGTGTGTGTGTTTGTGTGTGTGTGTGTGTGTGTGTGTGACTAGTTGACAATCTCTGAGTGCATAGATCCCTTTAATCTCTCCTTTGGGAGCTTTCTATGCTGCTCAATAACTGCTTGCCGAATCCACTCAGAGTTTCTCTATGATGGAGAGAAAAACCTCTCCTCCATCCACATCCCTCCCACCACCCTTTCCAGATTAACTCCGCAATCCTTTAATAACCATCTCTTTTTTCCTTTTCTTTCCTCACTATCCACCCTTCTCCAGCCCCCTGTGGTTTCACTTGGGCCACTTTACTTCAAGAGGCCATCTTTTATTTCTCCCTCAGTGCTGTAATGACAGCACAGCTATTAATTAATTGCACACGTAATTGCAAAATTAAGTTTTTGGGAAAGTCGGTAATGATCTGCAGAATTACACGATGAGGTCACATTGTGAGGGACTGAGGGATTTTTGGATGTTGTGTGTGTAATCCAGCTGTACTTTTCCAGGCTCTGTCTGTAATCTTTATAAAGTCGTGTCATGGTCATCACTCTTTCTTGACCAGAGAGCAAGAAAACGAGCAATCCTCTCCTGATTTCCACTTTCTCCCACTTTAATTAACTCTATTGTAAGATAATAGGCGGGATCTGAAGCCGAGTGTGAAAAAGTTTCGACAGTAATTTCGACATCTTGTCGCTCTTTGAGGCCAAAATGAGATGTGAAAGCCTTCTCTGATCTGTTTATTGTGTGCCACATTGGAGAGAAGATGCGTGGTGTTTCTGCTCCGTTTGATATGAAGGACATTTATTGTCCAGCCAAAGCAGGAATTCTGTAAAATGGAGCGAAGTGTCTTCATGGTCGAATCGTTTTGTTTGAAATGATTCAGATCGATTTTTCAGCACAAAAGCTTTCAAATTGGAATTAAAACACCATTTGACCAATCCAGTTTGACTGAAAACCATCTAATTAAAACTGATTCCTCTTTCACTCTTATTGTTATTTAAAAAAATATTTTATTTTCTTTACTGTTAATAATAAAATATACGCTTTAAACACAATGCTTTGCATATGAATTCACCTCCCTTAAATATGTGCATGTTATAGGGTTGCAACACATAGGTGAAATGGAATGAATTGTGATTTTATGACATAAATCTATACAAATAGAAATAAACATCAATATTTTTGGAATGAAAAAAGATAAAGGAAAGTAGACTTTCAAAATTTGAAAAATAATCTGGATTTAAAAGTGTGCACAGCCTTTTTAATGTGACTGATCAGAATTAACTAATTACATTCAAACTCAGTTTCAAAGGTAATGATCATACATCTCTCATTAATGAAGTGATTCTGTTTAACTCACAAATAAAGACAATTTTTTTTTTACTGTAGGGTTTTCTTGACATGTTTATTGTCCTCATGGAACTTACCAACATATATGCACCGAAGGGAGGAAGATACAGATAAACCACTAGCCCTATTGTCATAGTTCTCTGGGGCTGAGTTTCTAGCTTAAGTTGTACTCTGGGAGTTCTGGCACAAATTTGATCTATTGGAACCAGGGTTAGGGTTAGGACCATATAGGTATCAGGGATACAAAACTATTTACACTATGAAATGCCATACGTGATCATCTATGGGGGGAGAAAACTGAGCACCATAATGATGTTACCAAGAACAGGATGTCCTCAAAAAAAAGTACAAGAAGAAAAAGTATCAGCGAGGAAATGTGCTAAGTTAGTAGTGTCAAACCAAACATCCTCAGTGCCGTATCACACCCTGGAGTGTGTGTTGAATATTAATTAAAAGATTTATTACTGATTTATTATTATTTTTTTTTTAATTACGCATTTTGGTGAAACCAAACCTAGTGCCACACTTAATAAAATGGAATATTAATTATCGTTCGCTATAAATAATGTTCACTGGCACAATGCACAATGTGTGTGCATGTGAGATGCTGATAGTTTGTGTGTTTCTCATGCAGTTCTGTTTACGCCAATGAAAGGCTTTTATTCAGCACCTAGACTAGTCTGTTTCCCAGGAGTGTCGTCCTCCCTCCCTGTCTCTCTCTGTGTCTCCCTGTCTGTCTCTCTACCTGTTTGTCTCTCTCTTTGCCTACTTCTCTTCCTATTTGTCTTTCTTTCTCTCTCTCTCTCTGTCTTTCGCTATTTGTCATTATCTCTCTGTCTGTCTCTCAGTTTTTCTTTCTTTTTTTGTCTCTTTTTCTGTCTCTCTATCTATCACTCTCTTTATCTTTCTCTCTGTCACTGTCTATCTATCGCTGTCTCTCTCTCTCTCTCTCTCTCTCTGTATAATAAGGTGTTGTTCTGAGGTCTGTCTGCCTCCTTGGTGACGGATAGATGAGAAGTGCAGTGTGAGCGCTGGGACTTGAATGTGATCTGGGTCATGGCGCACACACAGACACACACACATGCACACAGTTCTGTATATAACCTATATGCCATACATACATGACTTTACTATATAGTGTATACCTTTACATCCTGACCATAATAACCATACCAATACAATATGTCCTATCTGTATTGACCCTCTGACAATGCCCTAACCATATTAAACCCTATACACTCTGACAGTGTCCTAAATGGGCATTGGTGGTACAGTGATATGGTTTCTTGCCTCCCATGCAGAAGGCCTGCATTCAGTTCTCACCTAATGCCCAGGCCTCAGCCAGAGTGCAGGTCCCAAGGCCGGAAAAAATGGAGGTTGCATCAGGAAGGGCATCCGGAGTAACCTGTTGGCAACCCCTCAAATGGAGCAGCTGAAAGCCCAAAAACAAGACCAAGAACAACCCTGCTAAGATCCTTTGGTTATATTAACCCTATACACTTTAAAATCTCACATACACCCTTAACAATACTAACATTTGTATATCACTTATACAGTCTAACCATAATCATTGTAATCCTATAATCTCTAAACATACTAATCATATTAAACACATACACGTTAAATCAAACAAACCCCCAATAAACCCCTAAACCAAACTTGTGCTAAACACCCTACAGTATACAGTACATACCATACTATACACACATATATGTACAAACCCATTCTACATGAACCATTCTAATTCCTATACACAGTAATTTTACTAACCCTTTATACATACATGGGATTCCTACTTGCTGACACAATACACCCTAATAACCATATTAAACACAATCTAATTCTACTAAACCTCCACAACTTTATCACCTAACCATATCAACACTTTGTACCCTTAACCAACACTCTCGGCACATCCAATACATTTTTTTTTCTTTTTCTTCGTCTCTTTCTGCTTCTTCTTCTGTTAACACAATATACCTTACCCATACTCTACACTCTAACAATACTAAGTCTAAAACCCTAGCCACACCAACAACATAACCATACTAAAACTACACACCCTATTGACTCAACTATACTAAAACCACTCTAAACTCACACACTAACTATAGAGCTTGTGCAAGTGACATAATTAATGATCTTGTTGATGCTGCCCTATTGCTTGTCCTGCGGAGATAAAAGATAGTCTCCAGGGCTTGAAATTTACCATGCCAGAGCCTCGTTCTGTGGTAAACTGGAAACTTATGAGATGGAAAATATAAAACAGCAATAGGAAATACATTTCAGACATGATCACTGTAATGTTTTTAAAACCTGTTTGATACAGAAAATTTCGAACAAGTTCACAGTTATTACCCAAAGTATCAAAACAGTAATGCAAAACCTTAAAAAGGTCTCTTTTAGAATTTTTTCCCAGTGTCTATCATGAATTTATGAACTTTTACCACATATTTAAAGACATTTGTTAGCATAATGTGCTCAAAACTGGTCTTTTATGGGTTTATGCCTATGCCTTGGTTTGACCCTCTAAGGTAGGACAAACTTCTCTTACTCTTCAACAAGGGTAAAAGCCTAAGGTGCATGACATATAGATACTCAGAGTGTAGCGGGTGCACTGTTGTGCATAATCTGCCAAAAGCAGATTAACATTGTGCACACATGGCTGAGGGAAAGTCCAGCAGTAAGCATTTATGCAGACATGTTCAACATTTCGGTCTATCTGGTGGTTTATCTTCTGCATATAGCTGAAGACCTACTGTATTTTCTTACCAAGGCATAATAAAATGATGTCAGCCATTGGCTATTTACGTAGTGTATTAGCTTAATTGCCAGAGGGTTATTGTTTGTAGTCAGAATTCATTAAATTTCTTGGAGGCAAATACTTAAATCTGAATCTAAAGATACATTTAACATTTAAACACTTAACACTTTCTGTCACTAGTTTTACGGATAGCACATGCAAAAATTACATTTTACTTTACTTTAGTGGAATGGCAACTCTGGCACATCACTCATGCATTTACTCTCACTTACTCACATCATCTAAACAGCATTATCATAGAGCCTATCCCAGGAGACTGGACAAGGTGTCAATCCTTTGCAGGGCACACACATATACACACACATACTGTTATATTTGGGAACACTAATTAGCCTCATCTGCATGTCTTTCGACTGTGCAAGGAAACCGGAGGACCCAGAGGAAACCCACCAAGCACCAGGAGAACATGCAACTCCATGCACACAGAGGCAAGAATCTAACCTGGCTGTCAATCAAACCCAGGTGCAAGGTGACAGTGCTAACTACTAAGCCACTGTGCTGTAACTCATGCAGAAGATTTATAGCTTTGATAAAGCAGGGTTTTTGGAACCCAACACAAGGATTAGGCAGGTGAGTATAACTGGCAAGATGGCCAAAGCAACAAATCACTTGACAATTTTACATAGCTGCACAGGTCAAGACAACATCTAAATACCCCTAACAGTGGCAACCACCATAAAATCTCTAAATTCAGTAGCGCAAACCTAGTTCTATTAACTCTAAGGATGCTTGAAACCCTCGATACCCATAGCAACTCTACCTCTTGTAGTGACAATCATAATAGCTCTAGTTCAAGAAACATGAACATGCTCCAAATATATCTTAAATCTCATTTTACAACCCAATTTTGCTGTAGAGGAGAAAGGGATGGAAAAAAAGACCTTGCCAAACTTTTTGGACTGTTAGCGCTCTCCCATTTAGAAAGAGAACAAGCAGGAGGGGACGGTCGATCACATTTATCCACAGTTTACACCATTTTTTTGATCTCTGAGCTCAGCATAGATCAAGTTTCCAATGAAAGAAAGGTGAGGGAAAGGGAGGGCTGGAAGGGAATAGAAAAAAGTTCTCTCAGTGCTAGGCTGGATTGAAAAGTGAGCTTGGTGCTGACAGCTAAATGCGCTAATTTTCTTTTGGGTGCTCGGTTTGTCTTACTGATTGGCAGATAAAGTCAAGGAATCGGACCAAACTCGACATGATGATGTCAGCCACCACGAAGGAAGCCAAAACTTTAGAATATATCACAGTGATGATACATACATATGTCCTCAAGGATTCTTTGATTAGTTACAATAAACAAACTGCTCTAAGAGCCTTTTTATCCCTTATCACACAGCAATTTGCCAGTAGTTAAATTTTTTGTGTTAATTAAAAAAGAATGCATTACAAATTATATTAATTTATTATTTAAAATTAACAATGTTAACTGTCCATAATAAAAATAATTTCCTCTTTTGCCAGGTTAATGTTGGTAGAGGTAGATAGAAGTGCAGATTCAATTTTAATATGTGATGTACAAGCAAAACATCAAAGACATCAATCAACAATCATGAACATAATCTAAGGTCACAAAATGACAAACATACAGGTTATAAGTGATACTGAGGCACACACAACATTTAACAATCTTGACTATCCATGATAAAATTTAATTCCTGTTGTAGCCTTGCTATAAAATAATATAGGTAAAGGGTGGATGAAAGTGCAGATTATGTTTTATATGTCATTAAAATGATATGAAAAGAGACTTGATAACATAAGCTATACTCACATGAACATATACAGTAGGTCATAATTCCAGTCACAGTCATTATTAGCCACTAGGCCAACACACTGATTATAAAAAGCCCCGTTGTGCAAGTCAAGCCGCCTCTGATTCTCCTACTAAGCCCACTTACCTCAGTTACTTATATGTCTGCTGCATCCATATACAGTTTGGTGTTTTGTCAGGTTGGTGTTATGTAGGTGTAGGTGGATGCAAGTGCAGCTTATATTGTAATACATAAAGTACAAAAAACTAATCAAAGTATTTAAATAAGAATAAAAAAGCTATTGTCACAAAGCATATTGGGAACATGCAGGTCATAAGTGAGACTGAGGCTCACATGACAATGAAAAACAAATGCTATCAAAAGTGCTTTGCAATTCCCCATACAAGGTGATTCACTCGAAAGAGGCCCTGAATATTTTGTAATAACTCTCACTAGGATGAAACAATCTGAACAAAATGTGTACAATGTGCTCTGCAGTATATGGAGCTTTGACAATGATGCACTGAGTCGGATAAATAAGGTAGGCCCCAGACAGCCATTGCGCTGTTTAATGTTGTACCCCTTCACTCAGTCACTTGACTGAGGATGGTGGTGTACAGTAATGAGCAGCACGTCTTCATACTGGAAACCTGTTGGGTCACTAATTTATTTAAGCAATGTCAAAGTGAATGTTTGAAGATATATGATGTTTCTGACATACCCTTAAAGAGTGTTATTCAGAAGATGGTACGGAAACTGGAAACAACGGCATCATTGATACCTTCTCATGGCAGAGGAACATGAAACATGGAGAGTCAAGTCGAAATGTGTCTAGCAGAAAATGGAGATCACGCCCAGCATCACATGTAATGAGATCGAGTACACATACAATATGTCAAGGTAGGTAGCATATTTTTTTGGTTCAAATTGCTTTATTATAGTGAGAGTTAATACTGAATATTTAAGGCCTCGAGTGAATCATGGTATTTTTCCACCATAAAGTTTCATGTTACTTAAATCTAATTTTAATATAAGTAAGCCTGTTGCTTGTGAAAGAGATGCTAATAATAGTAATGCTAGCAATGATGCTAATAGCACCCCTACCCACGTTTGAGTTGAACTCCTGATTTAGAAATTAGGAAAAGGGTGACTTATATTTTGCATCTCAAACTGCTAGCCTCAATGGAGCTACGACATGTGCAATTTGATGTAATTATCACCTTTTTCTCAGTATGACAGCTAATAAGTGCACCGTCTTCCCTTTAGCCCGAGCAAACACAATGGCTGTTCAATAATCACCTGGGTATTTTTTCTCCTCTTTTTTAAAAGTTGCATTAGAGTGGTGATTACGTATAATATCGACTTCTTATCTGCTCAGGGCCGTGCTTCATTACACCTACTGTATCCCTTACATTACAGTGCCGTGAAACCCGAATCAAACCCCCTTCATCAAAAGGCCCAGTTTAGATGTCAAAAGCCGACTGGGGTTCATTAAGACTTACGCAGACAAAGCAGCATTCAGGCCTGGAAACGGGAAAAAATAAGGCAACCCACAGTACGACACAACTACTGATGACTCGTTTCAATATTTTCAGTGGACATTTTGATGATATCCAAGTGAGGTTTGCTCAGTGGAGTGTGCCGAACAAAAGGGCTGATTGAGTGTGAGGGGAGAATAGAGCTTGTTCACATTGTCTAATGCTTTTGCAAAAGCTAAAAGACTGCTGGGAAAGTGAGACTCATGGGGGGAAAAAGCAGCACTAGGGGGCAGTGCCACTGCATTGCCGGGTTAAAAAGGATAGGGGGAAAAAAATCCCAAATTCCCTTTTTATCCCAATTTGAGTTTTGTTGAAAATACATTAAAGTTGCACTGGGACCTGTTTTTAGTCAAAGTAGCACATTTATAAAAATGTATGTTTACTTAATTGAAGCCTATTTTAGAGCCTATCGACTGATATAAGGTGTTCATTAATATTACACAATGATTACAGTGCTAATGCATGTATTCTTAAACTATAAAAATGTATAATATGTAAACTGCAAAAATAAACTGATAACTTGGCTTATTTATTTTCTATGATTATATCAATTATTTTTTATATATTTCTACATTTCATAGAATCTTACAATGTGTTTAAGATAAGAGATGTCTTTCTTTTATGAAGATTTCTTTTTATTTAAATATTTTATTTATTGTTGCACATGTTATTTTGAAAATACTTTTTTATTTAAACCAGACATTTTGAAGTAACATAGGGATGCTTTCTCAGCTATTTTTCTCTCCTTGTGAACTGTTCAGGTGCCCTTCACAGTGACATCATTCTAGTCACAGATGTTTTCCTCCACTTTAAGCATACAGGAGACACACACACACACACACACACACACAAAACAGGGGCCAGTAAAACCAGGGCCAGCTTCTGCTGAGGCCGTTACCCACAATTCACGGCGATGCTGGATAGTTCCCACTAGGTTCTGGTCGGCCTGGAAACGGCAACTTATTAATCTTGTGATGGAGGGCCAGCTGCCTGAATCACCACTGACCTGCTTGTGCTTGTGTGCTTTCTCTGTTTCTACTTCATTTACTTCCAGTTTCTTGGCTGTTTAAGGCTAAAGGAAAGGAAAAAAAACATGTCACTTTAACCTGCGTAATACTCTGATGCGTGAATGAAGTTTCCAAAAAGAAATTGACGAATGAATTCATTAACAAATACATTTTTATATACTTTTTTGTTTTAAAATCAAACTTTTTATTTTGGTTTTACATATTTTGTGATATGTGAATGGGTGATTAAAAGGCAATAAATACATTAAATAAATATGTTAAATAAAAATAGGTAGGTTGACAAGAAGATAAGACAGAAGTAACAGACAATAGTTTTTTTTACTTTGATGTTGTTTATTTTTTAAAAATGTTAACAAGTGTTCAAGTTACTATTGCGTAACTTTTAATGTGTATTTATTTATTCTTTCCTGTGCTCAAAAATGCAAACTATGCCACTTAAATATTAATAAATTATATATCCTTTCGGACAGGACATAAAAATTTGTTATTTTTAAGGTTTTCTTGCAATTCCTGTATCCCATCCATCTCTTTTTACGTTAAAAAGAAATGCCTGTTTCTGATGAGGTTGGCTAATTCAGGCCAAGCGCTTCAGTTCCCCAAGCTTTAATGATATTCCCGCAGCATATCGGACCGCCGTTGCCTGGAGACCGGATTTCAGCTCGGCCCCTCTATCCATTCCCACACATCAGAGCTCTGAAAAGCAAAGTTTTTTTCCTCCGGGAGCTTTTGATTCGGTCCGGGCCGAGGCCCTTCCCCCTGCTGGGGCGGTTTGGGTGGGCAGGACGCTGGTCACACATCAAGGCCTGGAAACAAAGCCCCCAGGAAACCTGCCTTACACACACACATACACACACACACACACACACACACACACATTCTCTGTGCGTGGAGTTACTGCACTGACCTCCATTTTTTTCAACAACAATTGAGTTTTATGCTCACATTACTTTCTTAGCATGTGCCCAAGTTTTTTATTCCTCTTATACCACAGCAATTTGCCAACATTTTTTTCTTTTTTAAAACAAGTCAAATCTGCTCTTGCCATTAATTCCCTTAATGGCCCATTGTTTTTCTCTCTCTTGACGTTAATCAGACCAAAATATGCAGCTTACTGAGAAACCACAAAGAGTAAACTCTGTCCTGAAGAAAACATAAAGTTGCAGCATTAGAAAACTTCTTCATAAAGAAAAAAAATCACTATATCAACGATTGTTTTAAAAATCTTTTACATAGAGGACCACCATACAAGCCCCTGTAAACAAGCTGTTACTAGAAACATGTATTTGACTGAGCACTTTAATACAAATCTGTTACTTGCAGCTAATACTGTCAGGGCAGTAAGAGCAATTTTTTATTTTTTATTTAAAAACTTGTGACCAATCACAAGTGCTCTGGTGTAATGACTTTTTGTGAGTTTCAAAGACATATCACATTAATTTCATAATTAACCACTCCCTCTCAATTGAGATACAGGTACGATACATGGGCAAAGATAATCATGGCTGGTCTATATTATAAAATATTAGATGACGATATATTAATAAACAGTGGCCCCATAATTATAGTTCTAATGGTTTATAATTGTATTCTGATGTATTCTGATTCTGAAATTTCTTCAGTACAATTTTAGTTATTTGTATGTTGACTCTAAAAAATAAACAACTAAACTCCAGCTGTGTGACGAGCCAACAGAACACAGTAAAAATTTACCAAAAACATGTGTATTGTATCAAAATTGTGAAATATTACAAAATTCAAAGATTTCAATTGCTAAACATATCTTAGAGCTCTCCTGGTTCTTCCACATCGTACAAATTAGCCACACTTTTCCTGTTGTATTATGTGAATGGAGTATGAATTGTTGAGGATGTTGCTGTCAGTCATACTCAAGCAAGGACTCGTCTCATATTGCAGCGGAAAATAAAGGCAGCATTTGTGAAGGGCCTTATCGAGACTGTGTGGTGTAGGCCAGCAATGTGATAAGGTCTGCCAACAACGAGAAGACTGTTTCTGCACTCCGGGAAAGACCTAGTCCTTCTTCCTGAAAGACAGAGGGCAGTAATTTTTGTTTGCAGGGATATTTATGAAAATTTTAAACCTATAATACAGGACGAATACTACAGTTCAATCTCTCGTCATCAATTACTTCCCATCTCTAGAGTTTTTAATTAAACACCGTGTTTTTAAACATTACAATTTGCACCAATTTAGTTTAGTTTTTTTGACTTACTGTGATCACAAACATTTCCACAATATTGCATGTTTTCATAATGTTAGATTTGGTCTAACCAGGTGTCTTATACAGTATGTTGCCGCTCTCAGAAGCTTGCAGCTTAGTGTTTATTTTCATTGTCATATGCATTCTGTTTTGGTTCATGACTTGTCACATCCTGATGGACCAGCCTTCCACGGTCATGCCTGAGGTTGGCGAAGATATGACTGCTCTTTCGCCAGACTCTGGGAATAATGTCTGAGGAGTTCTGCATAGGACTCTACAGTACCTCCAATCAGTTCCATATCTGCTCCTTCACCCTGCTGGGCAGAGCTTTAGTGTTATTCATCCCTGCTTTGGAGCCCTGGGAACCTTGTGAACAACTTGCCAATCAGTGCAGGACCACCTGTTTGAGTTTTAGGAGCTATGCCTTTGTGGTGGTTCCCTTTTATTTAATTGTTAAAATTTCTTTATTCTGTTGGACGTATATGAAATATTTGGTTCACAGCAAAATGTGAAATGCAAATTATTTTCCTCTGAAATTTCCTTTTTTTAGAAGCTTTGAACTTCTAAAAACCACAACATGGAGTGACCTCATTTCATAGCAAAATTTGAAGAAGTAAAAAGCCAATAGCACTGCTTCTTTCTGTTACATGATCAATGAAGGTGTTATGAATAAACCAAATGTGTTCAGTGGATTTTGGAGACTGCTAAATTTATGAACAAAGGTTGTTTACGCTGCAGTTACTACAGCATTAATGAAGTAAAGGTATGTGTCGCTTAACATGTGTCTACCTCTCTTTTTTCTCTCTTGCTCCTACTATCACTAGCACTAGTTTGTTGCAATAGGGAGCCACAATGCATTTACTGTATTGTAATATTTTGACAAAGGAAAATTAAGCAGAGAGACAGAAAGATTTGTGTACAAAATAAACTGTTGTGTTTTAAGATGTCAGATTTTGTCCTATATGTCCTGTTTTACATTTTTAAACTTTATCTTAATCATAACAGATGTATATGCAGCCAAACAATGAAAAAATGCATGGTTTATCCCTGTTTATGCCTTTACTATGATAAGTCGCTGTTGTCAACTATTTTTAACACTTTTGTGTCTGAGAAAGAAAACATTCACCAAAAATTCTCTATTGGTTTGCAATATTTAAAATGTTTGTATTGATTAAGTTGTCTTGTGTACTGTCAAACTGTTTTAATATTAATCATTAACTAAATAATTTATCTAGATGGTCCAAAGATTGTTTTCATGTATTTTTTTAAGCAATACAATACCACAGTTTTTTTTAATAATGTTAAATTTGAACTAACTTGTGTTGTTATTGTTGTAGTGAAAAAAAATATTACATTTAGTATTACTTTTTAAGTATTTATTACCTGTATTAACTCAAGTAAGCATTTTCTATGCTATGCCCCAACCATGCCATGCTCTGCCTGAATCATGCCCTGCTCCATGCTATGATATACAGTATCTGAAACATGCTATGATTTGCCAAAATCATGCACATTTTAGCTAACATATGCCCTGGTTTGCCTGAATCATGCTGTGTGATGTCCTCTAGCTTCAAAAAGGTCCTGTTTTTACCACATGCTAACTTTGAGAATTACATGCTTTCTCTTCCAGCTTGTTCTGAGGAAGTCATGTTGGAGCCACCACCTGGTTTTAAGAGCCTTGTGCTAGCTAGCTTCGATGGCATAATGCCTGTGCCACACCCTAGTTTAAATAACATCCTGTTTGTGCCACACTCTAGCTTCAATGGTGTTATGTTTGCTCTGCACCCTAGCTTCCCAATGGCCCAAAAAGTGTCTGCCCAGTGCCCAGTTCAAGTTCAATCCCTAATCAAGTTGCAACATGGTCCACTTGTTAAGGTGGACAAAGGAGGTCCGGTATTCTTCACCACTGGATTTTGTGATATGTTTCAGTCATGTTTTTGTCTTGCATTTGCTACCTCACTTACTATTTTGAATTCTGTTTACCTCCTGTATTAACTTAGTCCAGGTGCTGAACATTTTTGTTAATTTGTATCATTATTGCAACCAAAGATGTGTATGCAGTATTCTAAAATTACATTGATTTTAGTTGCATATTGTAGCGTTTTTACGCCGGGAAGGATGGTGGAGAGACGAGTGAGCTTATTTGCTGCCCAATGCAATGGCTGGGAGTACTTTATTAGGCACTCAGCATGTATAGCATGAACAGCATCTTCACTCAGGAGCCTACATCCAATTCAGCGTCAGCCTGAACTGGAGCACATTTCACACGTCACACCCACCTTACACACAACAGGGCCGAAGCCACTAACCAAAACACCTTTCCCCAATATGGTGAACACACCGACATCCCCGCAAGGCATGCTGGTCGTCAGCCGCCGCCCCGCCCACGCCACACTGCCCCCACTCGAGCTGTGACCGTCCCTGGTCACCATGACGAACTTTGTATTGGAGGCGTGGAGGCGGTCGGCGCTGGCGGTGGGAACGCCGGCGTCCTTTGGCAGGTGAGGGGTGAACGCGAATGTAGTCCTGAGGCGGTCCGGCCTCCAGAGTTCGATGGTTCCCCGGCCTACGGCTGGCTAGGCGCAAGACGATCCCGGTGGAGCAAAACTCGGTAGATGACATCGGAGAGCCGAGCTATTACCGCACAGGGGCCCACCCAGTGAGACACACGCCCAGCCGAGAGTCTCCTCCTCCTCCTTCCGGAGGAACACACCCACACCTGCTCGCCAGCAGCAAAATCTCGCCCCTGGCTGTGAGTGTCCACGCCCATTCGCCCCATAGGTGCCCCCACCCGAAAGTCTTGCAGGGGTGCCCGCGAGCGCTGGGTGGGGCCCTTCTGCCTGGCGATGAGCGGTTCAGCGTTCAGCTGTGAGACCGGCGGAGCGACTGCGGGTGACGCTCTGGGAGACGCAGTGAGACGGCTGCACGCTGGCTCGGACGGCTGATCACCACCGGAGGACCTGGAGGACTGCACGGGGGGAACGGCCTGCGTCGAGGGTTCTACGTCGCGACGGCGCTCCACTTGCTCGCAGTACCGGCCATGCGCTTTGCTGCCCGGCCGGCGAGGTAAAGCGCCGGTGTTAGCGCGCAGATTTCCCGCTCGGTCTGCTACCGGAAGTTCCGCCCCCCGGGTGTTTGCTGCTAACCTGTCCGGCTGTGGCTTGGGTCCGAGCAACCTGGCTACCCCGAAGTTACCACGCAGAGTTCTGCTAGCCACATTCAGCACCGCACCCCATCTCTCCAGAATGTCCAACCCCAAAACGCAGTCCTCCTCGACATCCCCCACAACGAACCCGTGGGAATAAGTTCGGCCACCCACCTGGACTCGCGCTGTGCGACACGGCCGTACCTTGACGTAGCCCCCAGCAACGGTGCGGATGCTAAAGGCAGGATCAGGCCGTCGGCGAACACGCTTGCTTTGCCCCAGTACTCCAGAGCGCAGCAGCGAAACAGTGGAGCCGGTGTCCACGAGCGCCCGCAGTAAGACGCCATCCAGCACACAGTCGATGTAAAGCCCAACGCGTCCTTCCGGCGCTAGTCTAGCGGCTGCTGGTGTACGTTGTCCCGTGCCTCGGCCTCGCCGCGAAACGTCGGAGAGTTGCTCGTTGCCTAGCCGCGACGGGTAGCCCTGTCCCCGGCTAGGTTTACGAACCGAGCGCCACTGAGCTGCGGGCGGTCGCTTGGCTCTTCCGCCGCGATGTACCACCGATATGGGCTCAGCGCGCTCGGCCTCGCGCAGCGGCAGGTCGCTTTGCCGGCTAACAGCGCACGGAGCTGTATCTTGGTTTTCACCTCGCCGCTCCGCGTTGGTTGCCGTGGTGTGCTCGCTTTAGCGCCGTCGGGAAAGCGCTTCGTCTTCGCGAGTAGTCGCTCCGCTACTCGACGGCCCACTTGGATTTTCAGAAGGTCCTCCATTTTGCGCTCGAACCCGTTACTCTCCATCCCACTTCTGACACCAATGTAGCGTTTTTACGCCGGGAAGGATGGTGGAGAGACGAGTGAGCTTATTTGCTGCCCAATGCAATGGCTGGGAGTACTTTATTAGGCACTCAGCATGTATAGCA
Organism: Clarias gariepinus; assembly: GCF_024256425.1. NCBI lineage: Eukaryota > Metazoa > Chordata > Actinopteri > Siluriformes > Clariidae > Clarias > Clarias gariepinus. The sequence continues at coordinate 18,826,800 of NC_071114.1, read as the reverse complement.
TGAACAGCATCTTCACTCAGGAGCCTACATCCAATTCAGCGTCAGCCTGAACTGGAGCACATTTCACACGTCACACCCACCTCACACACAACAGGGCCGAAGCCACTAACCAAAACACCTTTCCCCAATATGGTGAACACACCGACATCCCCGCAAGGCATGCTGGTCGTCAGCCGCCGCCCCGCCCACGCCACAATATGTTTGATGTGTTTATGAGACTATTGTCTTTATTTCTTTGTTTTAGTCCACACTAATACTACAATAAATAAATTAATAAATTAAAATCAACATCAACATATTTTAATTTAGTGAATATTTTTTCCTAAGTAAATATGTAAGTTGTAAATAATAATGAATTATGGTAAAAGTTGGTTCGTTTAGTAAACTCATCTAACAAAATGGAGAACATATACAACTTCATTCATTTTGTGAGTGTAGTTGCTGGTATACAATAGCATTCGGAAGTCACAACAGAAGTCAGTTTTTTGTGTTTGATTCTTGTTTCCTCCTTATTCTAATAAAGAGCTGTCTATTCTTCTCTTTACTGCCTGACAATGCAATTTATCGTAAATGTTCCTAAAATGTTCCAGGATACCCAAATATAACATTATAAAATTGTTATCATTAAAACTTCTACAACTCGAAAAAGTTGTAGAAGTTTTAAGAACTCCTCCAGTACAATATCTGAAAATGTTCTTACCAAATCCAGAAAATGAACTTCTGGGATTGTTGCTTTTTTTATCTTATTTTTCTTTGTTATTTAAAGCTAACATTAGTGCTTGATTAATTTTATTTAGATAAAAAGATTAATCTGGATGAGAAATATGACTGAAAATGTTATTTTAAATGTTAACAAACGATCGCACTATTTTTCACACAATTTTCACTTTTCAAGTCATCATGTATTTCTGGAACTTAAGTGGACCACCCCACCTCAGTTGTCCCCCCTTGTCCACCTCGACATTCCCGTGTGCTGATGTAAGCCTCTCAAATGAGCTGGGCTGTAGATTAGTGCCGTGTTTCCAGGCACTACACACTCCAACGGCTTTCCACTCCAGGGCTCTCACTCAAGCCCAAACCCTCCCGGAGTGCCATTTCAAATTAATTAAGCCTTTTTCTCATCGGCCACCGCTGAGTCCTTGCATCTCTAGACCATGTTTCTCTCTCTCCAGAGCCTTCATAAGGTTTCTGATGAGGGAAAAAACTTATGGGGCAATTGACACCATGAGTAGTCTGGGGGAATTTTATGTACAATGCAAAAGTGGCATTACTGAACCTGTGCTTTCAGTGAGAGATTTATAAAAAGACGGCTTTTGAATGTGCACAAGGGCAAAAGTTCATGTTTTTAATTCACATCATGAAAATTTTTTGGGAAAATTAACTCTAAGAATGTCAAGATCATTATTATTTTTAAAATTTAGCATTGATGTTTAACATTGAAGAGCTGGACAAGAGGTTGTAGCTACAATGTTGTATCTTTATTAATACAATTCTACTGTATTTACACAGGAAAATTAAAATGTATTGTCTGACCAGCAGTGCTGTGATAACAAGAGCAGAGCTTAAGGTTAATTTAACCAGCAATGGCAAACTTAACAGTTAATCACCCCACAAATTAACTTAATGTATTATAGATTTAAATATTTATTAGCTAGGATTTAATTTAACATTACTACAGATGTTGTACAGGAAATTAAAAATATGTTTATATAACACTGCTAATTAAAACAGTACTTGCTACCTAAGCATTAATGCTTCGCTATTAATTAAAACTACTAGATAAAGTTGGCTGTTTTTTCTTCATTTTTTAAATTACTTTAAATATTATGCTATTTCAGATGTGATGTTAGTAAAGGTTTAACATAAGGGTTAGTCTGATGGCCTGATGCTATTAAAGTATTAAAATAGTATATTAATAGTGTATTAAAATATAATATAAATCTCAATTTATAGGGTAATGTTAATATTTTTTCTTTTACCTTAGCTCTCAGAATATGGTATGTATTTATCTTCTAATAACCTTAACATAAATTCTACAGTAGCCCATCTACCATGATAACCATAACAAAACAAATTAACTTACAAAAAAATTATGCTTATAGTCAAGCAAAGAAAAAAAAGTTTAAAATGTATATACTGTAAGAAGCTTCTGCTGCTTGCAATAAATTATGGATCTTTCTGCCTTAAATGTTAAAAAAAAAAACTTAATCCCCCACACCCCCCTTTATTCACTGAAAGTTTACAGATGCTATCTTTGGTTGTCCAGTCACTAAAAAAATATTGGCATCCTAATTGTTATTTTTATTTTGCCACTGTGATGGAGGAAAAAGAGGAGACACATGTTTGTTTTGGTGGAACATGTGCTGGGTTTATCAATAGCTTTATATTGCGTGCTCTCTCTCTCTCTCTCTCTCTCTCTCTCTATCTCTCTTTCTTTATTCTTTTGTCTGTTTGGTTAATTAAATGTGAGATTGAGTCGTATTTCATTACATCACCACTTTACCAGAGACCTTAGAGAAATGCTGGTTCTGATCAAACCATTAAAATTACGACTGAAGATGAATACAGGTACAAGATTTGAAGAATTAATCAAACAAAAAAAAGTTAAATATAATAAAACAACAAATTCAAATTGTGAAGTATTTTTTAAGACATGTAAGAATTATTTTATTTCCTTTGAACAACTGATTTTTTTTTAGAAATACCCCCCATTGCAGAACCAAAAGTCCAGAAAGCAGAGTTAGACCTGATCCAGCCCCTCCTATCTACGAGAAATCAGGTTGCACACATGTTGTTAAGTCTGTTGTGCAGCATCTTGTCTGTTAAGAGTTAGGGGTTGGATCAGATCCAGCTGCAACCACTAGGCTAATTTTTTGCAGTGAGTATCAGCAGGCAAGCTAAGATACTTGGATAAAAGTCAGGTGAGTAACAGTAAACAAATACATAGGACTATTATTTATATTAGTAATATCAAATGTTAGGGGTAACACAACATTTATTACTAAATATTGTACACATGAAAGTTAACCTATGCTGGTTGATTTCAAATGTAGTCAATAAAATCATACAGGTTATAAGAATTACTGTAAATTGTTGTGCTAACAAATCTGCTTAAAATCATTTAAAGTCATTCATATGTACGGAATGTCTTACTTCAGCTGTAAGAATTCCAAACCAGATTCATTTGTGAAGGTTCTGGCTGCTGATCATTACAAAGAACAAGTAAATAAACAATGTACAATAGTGTTTTATCTGTATTTATATATAAGAATGCCGAATCCTTGCTGTGTGATCGTAGTTACCAAAGGGAAACAAAAACAAGAAAAAATAAGTGGTCCTAACACAGATCCTTGCGGAACTCCAGAGATAAATTTTATTTCATCTGCCTTACTTGCTTATTCCAAGTCATTTAATCAGCATTATTTTCACAATTTCAAATCCTGCATACAGAGGTGCAATATGTTACTCCACTCCACAGGCAAAATTGTTACCGCCACAAAACCACAAAAATCCACCTCCCTGTTTAATGTAGCTGTTCTAGTCAGGCTTTGGCCAAAAAGTTTAAGGCTGCATTTATTTAATTTTAGTTAATTTAATTTAAAGAATTCTGTCGCTTTCTCTTTTAGAGTCTCATCAGCGCCTCACTTTTCTCTCTCTTGTCTCTGCTCTACACTTTGCAGAAGTTTGATTAATCAAGATAATTAATTTCTCTGTAAATTACAGCCTTCATTCGAGCTGCCTTTAGCTGGAGTGAGAGCTGTTTTGACAGGACAGCATGCGGGTTGTCTTTAAGCGCAACTCGGCCCTGTTTAATGACAAAGATATCATGTGGTGCATCTTCAAACACGATGCTGACACGTGGTATTTATGCAGTCATTCTGTAACAAGGCAAATTGCACTTTTTATGACATTCGGAGGTTTCTTTCGTAGGATACAGACGTAGGCTGGTGCTGATTAATAATGCATTTTTTATTTTAATAAAAACTGATTTTAAAAAGACGAAAGCATCAAAAGAGACAAAGAGCCATTGTGTATTTACAAAATTATCCAGTCCTGTCATTGTGGCAGTGAGTCACGTTTGAAGGCGGCATAAAGTCGCATAAAGGAGCAATTTAATTCTAATTTCGCTCCAATCTGTGTCTGAAACAATTGAAACAGGGATTTGATGTGTTTATCTCAGTGTGTAATTAGGTATTGTTCATCGCTGAAAAGTTTCTATCAGGAGGAATGAAGCTGCGTTGGCAAGAGTGTTAGCGCTTAATCTTTTTTCCTAAGGAATCAGTTTCCTGTTGTGTTAAAACTTATTTGGCATGTGCAAATCCACCCATATCACAAGATTTATCTTAATTATTTTACAAACTAAAGCAGAAATGTTTAATAAGTTTTTTTTATCCTAGACTTCTACACTGAACAGTGTTTGGAGCATGGTATAATTGTGGGATTCCATTAACCTTCTTGTGCAGATTTTACCCACAGTTGTGCTTACATTAACAGGCTAAAAGAAACAACCCCCTCCCCCCCAAAAAAAGGTTTTGGGATACACATCATGTGCATGTGTATGGGGGTCTGTTTATGTGTGCACACATATACACTGATCATTCTTAACAATATGACCACCCGAGCTACAATATATTTGAGCTACAATAGCTTTTCTATTGGATTGGGACACTACATGGGCCAGCCGTCACGTCCTACGTGCATCAGTGAGCCTTAGCTGCCCACGACCCTATCACCAGTATACGGTTTTCTTTCCTGACTGCTGCAGCCTGCAAACATCTCATAAGAGCTGTAGTTTTGCTTTGACCCAGTTGTCTAACCATCACAATTTGGATCTTGTCACAATGGCTACATTTACAATATCTTGGTTGGATATATTAAGCAGCAAGTGAACCCTTTTTCCCTGAAGTTCATGTGTTGGAAGTAGAAAAAAAGTGTTGGGATTTGAGTGACTTTGACAGTGGATTCTAAGAAGTGAAATCAGGAAGGAAGGCATTGTGTAGGATCCCCATATGTTACCTGAGCAGCTTTGGCCTCTCAGGAAATAAAGCTACAAGAAAGAACCTGGAAGTTGGCAGCTGATCCTTCGGATGTTGTGTGTTGAAGGGTGGGGCCTCTGTGGATCGGACATGTTGTTCCATTGTATTCTTAGGATGATCAATCAGATTAGGATTTGGGGAGTTTGAAGGCTGGGTCAGGCCTTGGGCTTTTGGCCGCTGTATATATTTACCCTGGCCAGTCCTCGAACATTCACACATGATGGCCTCGTAAGCAAAGTTTTGTGTAAATGTCTCAGTGGCATGCCCTGTGGTATCTATGTCCGAAGGGATCTCTCTCTGTCTGTGTGTGTGTGTGTCTGTCTGTCTGTGTGAGTGTGATTATTGAGCACTGGATTAGACAGATGTGTCTCCAGTGTCACATGACAAATGACTAATTAACTCCCATAAATTGGCTTTGATGTGAAAACAAGACTGAAGTCATGGCTTCAAACCTCCCGCATGACCTTTTGGATTTATTAGTAAGTATCTTCAAAGTATTTAATGTTTAGGGAAACATATGTGTGCTGTTTTTAAAAACAAATTTTTTTCTGCATAGCTACATATTTTCAACAATTATAACGTATGATTTACATCTATTTTACATAAGAATAATAACAATATATAATGATATAACTTTTTTTGCAATTATTCATTTATTCATCATATACAATAATTAATCAATTATTTAAGTACAAGTTAGTTTTTTCTCAATATAACATTGTTAATGTTATTGTTTATCAATAATTAATTTTGACTTTAAATTCTGTAATTTAAAAATGACTATTACTATTATTATTATTAATATTGTTATAATTATTAATATAATTATTAAGATTAATGATGATTACTATTATGATTATTATAGTTTTTGTTGTTTTATTGGTTGTCGTTATCATAATAACATTACTGACATCATAACATTATTTAAAATAACATCATTTAAAATCACTTGATTAGATTCCAGAAACAGAAAACACAGTTTATCAATTATCACAATTATATAAGGGGTGTTCCAGTCAAACCAGAAAACAGTTTGGGAGTAAAGACTGCGTTAATTTCTGTATATAATTCCATGCTAAACTAATGAATTTATCCCAATGTGTCATTAGTGCTTGGACACCATCAAGGGAGAAAGTTTTTTGAGTATGCTGGAGTCATGATTGCACTGCCTGCTTCACATCTGAAACGCAAAATCTTTAATTGCACAAACATGTGGAAATCACTTGGAGTTCAGGAATGTATGGGAGATGATGTATGTAACTTCCAGCTGAGTTCCTGTTATGTGCATGTTTTGTGGTGGGAAGAATGAAGTCACGCATTGTCCTGCAAAAACAGAACTTCTTTGGTGATCAAACCAGGTCTTTTTTTTTCTGAGAGTGTTTTACTCGCTGAATGTTCAAAGTGAATGCAGTGGGCTCTGAGCCATCTTGGCCAGAATTCTCATTGACAGACATGTGGCCTTCTTTAAAACATTTATACCATTAAAGAGTCTCATTACCGTACTGTGATTAAAGTCTTTCGGTTTTAACGCCTTCATTCAAAAAATTTCAGCAAAATTTCAAGACCTGGTTTGACTTGAAAGCCAATGTATTTGCTAAATAAGGGGTCTGCTGTGTTAAATTTAAATTCAAATGCAATGGATTGACAATGATTATTGATTAAATGACTTTTAAGTGAATTTAAAATGATTAACTGGGCATATCACAAATCGCTCATTGTTATCTCTCATTATTATACAAGGCATACTGTACAAATGTATTTTATATCCTAAAGTACATGCTGAGAAGCTGGCACTCCACACTTTAAACTTCATTAAGAAAAACTCAGATAAAGTACATAACTAATTAATTGAACGTGTCCTTTGAAGTAGGCACCTGGTGAAAGTAGACTACAATCAATTGCTTCTGAGAAAAACTTTGATTACCATTTAGCTTATCGATGACATATTAAAGAAAGGTAGAGAGAGAAAGACAAGAAAAAAGAAGAAAGTGAATTAGCTGAGACATAACGTGTTGGTATTAGAAGCGATATGGGGAAAATAAAAGAGTGTACATTCCTCAATGAACACAGGATTTCAAAGTAAGGACAATTATTTGCTCAGTAGGCCTCACTAATCCTGCTTTATCTGCATGGACACCAGTGAAAATACTCTGATCAAAGAGAGAAAGAGAGTGAGTGAGCGAGAGAGAGAGAGAGAGAGAGAGAGAGAGAGAGAGAATCCAAAGCCTTTAAACTGAGACGATTCCTTGATTCCTTAATGAAGCTGATTAAGCAATTTTATTGCATTTATTGTAATGGAAGACCTTTGTTTCTTTCACTTTTTTAAATCTCTCTCTCTCTCTCTCTCTCTATTTATTTCTTCTGATTTTTTTGTGTTTTAAATTATTTTAATATGTATTTCAGTTTTCAATGTTTAGCTGTTTCTATGTTTAGAAATCTATGTATAGAAATTATTTTTCAGGTGCAGACAATTTAAGTCATTTAACATAGACTGAATACAGGAAATCACAAGCTAACCGTGAGTGAGCTCAAATGGAACTAAATGGGTTTAAACCCATCTGATTTGCTAAACAGATTAATTAATTTCCTTAGTCAAACATTTACTTGTTTGAAGAGAGAGTCTACTGATACTAATTCCTTCAAATAAAGTAAGTCATTCAATTAATGTTTCTCTCCAAATTCTTCATTTAATTCAGCTCAGCTTCAACTTAAAATGTAGTCAGTGATTCAAAATTAGGCATTTAGGGTAATTTAAAGAAAGCATATAGTTTTCAATTTAGCATCATGTAGCATCATTAGTATCATACAAAATTTTAGTGTGAAAAAAATACATTTTGGTCATCCTTGTGTGAAAATATAATTTTTTCCTCTGTCTGAATTTTTTTTTTTAACATTTTCTCTTTTTCTCTCTTTGCTTAGAATTACACACATTTAATTCTAAGCAAGAGTAGTCGAGCAGTGGTTTTAGCCTGAGGCACATTTCACACACAGCCAGGTGTGTGTACATCACAGAACTGTAAAAAAAAAAAAAAAGGCTGTGTAATTATTTTATCGAGAAATTGCTGACAGCAAGTGTCTTCCCCTCCATCTCACGCATCACTTAAGCTGCTAATAAAGATGTGTGTTCATTGATTTAAGCCGACTAATGATACTTTTCAACTCAAACACACCAAAACTTTCTCTGTGCATTTGGCAAAATAAGCAAGAAAAGTTCAGAAGTGTCATAGTGGCACACTGGAGTCTAAAATACACTGTAAGATTTATAGAGCAAACATATATGTGTCCTGGTTAATAAATCACAAATGTTTCTTAGATAAAGGGGAGTTTCCTGAGTTAAGAAGCCAGGAATGTTCTTTCCACTTCAGAGCAAGTGTTGCATTTGTGAGCTGAAAACACCAGACAATTAAAAAATCATATACTCTTAATACCATGTTGATGTTAAGAGAAATAATAAAATCTGAATGTTCTGTAAAACAATAATATAATCATTAATATGTACAACATAAATTACCATAATTTTTTTTTACATAAAGTGTTAGTATCACTAGTACTTTTATTACAGTACTCATCACATTTAATATTCACAAAAACTTTTCAGTCTAATTATGCACCTAATGTATAAATTTCTGTCCTTTCCCTTGTTCGTGTTGTTGTTTTGAAAATAAATGTAAACTAGTTCATTATAATCCAAGTTCCACACTAGCTAGGAATATTAGCATGCAAGTTCTGTTGCTAAAAGTACCCTGTTAACACTTTGTCGTTCGTTGATATTTGTACATGTACAGTATACAGTGTTGCGCTCATTTTGAGGCATCACAAACTAAACTTGTACATACCTCAGTCCCTGAATCAATTTTATATAGAAAGACAAGAAAAGTCTATGATTTAACACTGCTTAACATCAATCAAAAAAATGACAAAAAATAGAAATAAAAATACAGGAACAAAAAACAAACAAAGAAAAAAACACATAGTTGTAAATAAATAAATGAAAAATATAATAATAATAATAATAATAATAATAATAATAATAATAAATAAAACAAAATGATAAAAAATGAAAAAACATAAAATTATAAAATATTAAAAGCCATTCTAAATAATTGAGTTTTTAGTTTTGCTTTAAACAAAGGTAGGTCTGTAATTTTGTGTAACAGAGTTCAGGACCAGCCACTGCAAAAAAGGGATCACCCCATTGTTTTCATCTTGACCGAGGGACCACTAGCAGGTTTTGGTTTGCAGAACGTAAGGCTCTAGTTTGGTGATAAAAGCTTAAAGTCTCACACAATAAGGAAGGTGCCAGACCATTAATCGCATTAAAAACAAATATCAAAAGTTTTAAATGAATCCGGAACTGTACTGGAAGCCAGTGGAGGGAATACAGAATTAGTGTTATGTGATCATTTAATTTTACATAAAGTGTGTTGCAGTAATCTAGTAATCTGTGAACTGATAAAAGCATGCATGTGTCTGAAAGTTTAAACTACTGTCTAAAGTCGCCCCCAAATTTTTGACTGCATGGCTTAAATGAGAAACCAGAGAATCGAAACCAGCAGTGATAAAACTAGAAAAACTTGGGGTCCCAAACATAATACTGTACATTCTGTTTTACCCTCATTCACACAGAAACAATTTTGTGACAGCCAAAGCCAAAGTTTGATGTGGATCGATTTAAGTGCATCAAATGAATTTGGCACAACTAGCATAGATTTGTAAATCATCTCCATACAGATGAAAAGAAACATTGCGCTTTGAAATGATTGACCCTAATGGCAGCATGTACAAGGAAAATAAAACAGGGCCCAAAATGCAACCAAGGTCAAAGAGGCTCAGGAGGAAGAGAGATCACCAATCATGACTGAGAAAGTCCTATTTGTTAAATTTGACCTAAACCATCGTAGTACGGGACCTTGAAGGCCAACTTCTTGTGCCAGACGTGTCAGGAAAATCGAGTGGTCAACAGTATCAAAACCTGCAGTGAGGTCTAACATTACGAGCAGCACAGGTTTTTTGGAATCAAGGGATGGGAGGATATCATTCTGTACCTTCAGGAAAGCGGATTCAGTGCTATGGCAAATTCTAAAGCCGGATTGGAATTTCTCTAGAACATGATTTTTTTCTAGAAAAGACTGCAACTGGATAAAGATACTTTTTCTAAGACCTTAGATAAAAAAGATAAATGGGATACTGGTCTAAAATTAGACAATACTGCAGGATCAAGATTGGATTTCTTAAGAAGAGGCCTGACCACAGCATGCTTGAAGACATCTGGGACAAACCCTGAACTGAGGCAACTGTTAATAAAAGAGAGGAGACATGGACCCACTGTGGAATAATGAGGACAGTTAGTTGGGGATAACGGCTGGACCACTTCAGAGAAAAGAGATCGGGACACTGGCTCAAACTTGTTAAACATAGACGAGGGCGTAGAAGAAGAAGAACATGTATCAAGACCATTAAAAGTAATGTTAATATTCTGCCTAACAGAGGCTATCTTATCAACAAAATGATTAAGAAATTCATTACAGAATGACCTTGATACATGTTTTAGAACATTGCACAATGGATTTATAACTGACTGAATTGTATTGAATAACACCCTAGGACGATTACAGTTGGTGGAAATTACATTTGACAAGTACACACATTTAGCTTCTTCAACTGCATTTTGATAATCAGAAAGACTGTCACGCAGTATACCCAGTGATACTTGTAATGTGTCCTCCTTCCACCTGCGCTCGGCTTGTCTGCAGTGCTGCCTAACGGTACGCGTAGTATCATTAAGCCAAGGGTCAGGTTTGGTTTTCATGGCTCCGTCCTTGTAAGGTGCAATGGAGTCCAAAATCCCTAAGCAGATGAAGTATAGGTTGGAGATAAAATCCTCTGGGCACAGGGGGGAAAGCTAACTCGTCCTGGATGTAAAAACTAGTGTTCATGAATGCATCAGCAAATTCTCCAGCTGTGGTGGATGTAATGGTGTAATGTAATATAATGAAGTTTGAACATTGTAACAGGTCTAGTCCACGGAAAGCAGATGTTAAAGAGCTTCTTTAATAAGCACTTTAAAATAACTTATAATCTTAACCTAATTAAAACATTCAGAGCTAAATATCCAGAAGTAGTGTTTATGGGCATGTTTAACACTGCTTATAAGTGTGAAGGATTTATGTAACAAAGAATACACATTTATTTGTAATCTAAGCAACCCAGAAGTGAAAAACTTTTAAAGTTACTGTAAAATTAAAGAGCTTAAACACTCATTTAAGATTGCATTAACGATCTTTTTTTGTTGTTGTTTATTTTTACTTATTTAGGTGGTAGTACTGAAGAGATATTGTTAGATTTTGAGTATTTTCTATAGAAATAACATAAAATGAATGAAAAACATGTAGTTCTGGAACATGGCAACAGAAATGACAAGTGCAAGCATTTTTTGTTGTTTTAATTCTCTAAAGGTTTTAGAGTCTAAAATATTTCTAAATATTTCTGTCATGCTCTGGGACATTTTATTTATTATTTTACACAATTAACAAATGGGTAATTATTTTATACCTTAAAGATTAGGTGGAAATGCTAACTGGAAAATTATTGAAATTCAGAATTTCAGACATTCAGGTTCATGAAAGACCATTTGTTTCTTGCTTCTCCATTGTCCTGGAGTAAAGCTGCCATTTCACCTGAAATCAGAGCTCTGCTGTATGACCCTTTTTTGTGTTCCATCCTCCTTCGCTCTCGTACCTTACATGCCTCCTATTAAGCAGTGTTTTGACATATATTACAACTCCTTCAGAATCCTCCTTCTTCTCATTCCCTGACAGCCAGTTCAAACAAGGCCTTTCAAATTATTGCAGAAGTTTTTTTTCCCCAACTACCCTCTTTTCGTCCTGTTTTCAATCTCTTCTGGACATGCTGGAAATGTAACGCTGCCTCAATTTACGAGCTGCAATCTGTCTTCTCAACTACCTTTTTATTTATTTTTTTTTAACAGATGAAACATCTGATTTTACACTTTAAAGCAAACATGTTTGACTTGCTTCTGATATTTTGCATCTGTTCACAGAGTGGAAATGACAATGCATGTAAAGTAAGACATGAAACTGATCATATCCTGCAGAAAATGTCACTAAATTGCAGGGGAAAAGGTTCAAGGCTTTTCTCTGCTCTTTAATTTCATTGCTACTCCATGTTGACAAATCTGACAGATGTCAAAATGAAAGAGATTTATTACAACATGCATGCTTCAAATTTGCTAAAAGGCATCAGCATGTTATATGCAATGATTTTGATTGACAACAATAATATGTCACATATTTTCCCTTCACGCCGTGTACTGCAAGCAGTAGCTTTTAGCACACCTTGTAGCTTGCAGTGGTACAGTTTCTGTGTTGTCCAGTGCCTTGTGCTTTTTGTTTGGATGGTCTACCTAGTGTATTTTCAATAATTTCACCTATATTACTTATGCACTGTGCTAATTCTGTTTAATGCCCATATGTGAATTTTACCACTTTGCCCAGAAACTGTATAAAAGGAACTGGACAAACCCCCTGTAACACCATCAATAGGTTTCTGAAGATTTGGAGCTTAACTGTGGGTGCTCTGGTCATCACCATCTTGGCAGGAGCTGACTTACCTAAATCCCAGTTAAATAGTTAAACAGGCAAATGGGTGGAGCTAGTAGAACCTGGCTGTTGGTTGGAGCATGATTCCTTACCTCACTTACTACTACCTAGCTAGCTTAGCTTTGGCTTAGCTAAAATGCTAAGAAAGCTAATGTTTATTCTATTTATTCTATTTATTATAACGTTAATTTATTATACTTTGCATTCTGTGTCAACTTCTACATTTCTTGTGGTAAGTTAAACTACAACAATTTAAGTTAGATGGTTAGATTAAAAAAATGGGGCTGAATATATTTTTAACAGAAGTTGTTCCCTGTACATCAATGGAAAATCAAACTAGAGAGACCAAACTGTTGATTTTTTTGGTGTTGTTGTTTGTACTAGGCACTTCGGCACTAGCTTAATTTTTTTTTAAACAGTGGCTGCCCTTTGAGTTCAAGAGCAGATGTGCTGTGTGTGGGAAGCTATTGGGTTATACCTCCATTTGTAGTCTAAACGAGGTGAGCTGATCCCACTACCTCACTGGGTTTCCTAATGACCTTGATAGATGTTTCAGAACATTGCACAATGGATTAATTGTATTGAATGACACCCTAGGACGATTACAGTTGGTGGAAATTACATTTGACAAGTACACACATTTAGGTTCTTTAACTGCATTTTGATAATCAGAAAGACTGTCACGCAGTATACCCAGTGATACTTGTAATTTGTCCTTCTTCCATCTGTGCTCGGCTTGTCTGCAGTGCTGCTTAAGGGCACGCGTAACATTAAGCCAAGGGTCAAGTTTGGTTGAAGCTAACTCGTCCTGGACATAAAAACTAGTGTTCATGAATGCATCAGGCACAGTTTTGCGAGAGTATAATCTAGAACCAAAACGCTTTTATTCTTTACAGAATAAAAATCTCTTTATGCTTTACAGTCTATATTTGTCTCAAAGATGGATAAGACTCATGTTGTCAACTCATGTTGTCAACTAATCTGACTTACCATCGTGCAAGAACAGAACTTCTGACCTGCGAGGACTTACTGTATTGTGATATAGTGGTGTGGTCAACTGGCAAAATGAAACTGGTAGAGAAGGCAGCTAAAAAACTAACATTTGTTTACTGTTTATAGCGTTTCTCGTGATTTTCAACAATCTTTGTTATATAACAGGTTTTGTGTGCAACAAAACTTAACACCTGTTTCTTTTATTTAATTTGCTGACACTACTTGCTGTGTGACTCACTAAAAATCACAGTCAAAATATAAGTTAAAACTCAGCCAACATATTATTGATACTAAATTATATACTTTAACTACCACAAACCCAACTGCAGGCTGATTTAGCCATTGTGACAAAGCTGTGGGAGCCAGAGCTATATCTTTTTTTTAATATCACACAAAATACACAGCTATATATCAAAATAGCCTTAATATTTTGGCATATGTGCTTTTTAATACACTAATCATGCAAAAAAAACATACTAAATATTGTTTATCAGTTTAAAATACTTAAAAAAAACCTTGTTTTTCGCAAAAAACTATTTTGCTGTCAAACTGTTCGCAAAGAAAAAATTCTGTGCTTTAGGCTAATCATTACCAAGCAATTCCTTGTGTCAGAGTGTTTTTGCTGTTGTTTATTATTAGCCGGTCCCTTGCCAGCACCCTTACCATATTCTTTATGTATGTCTTTGTACTTAGTTTAATATAGTTTAATACAACCCTTTTTACCTGCACTTTCACCTGTACCTGGCTATATGACAGAATATTCTACTAACACATGTATGCAGCCAGAAACGTGAGTAGCAATCTTGAACTCCCTGTGAGAACATTGACGAACATTCTGTCAGGATGGATTCATGATACAATGCCATTTTTACATGAAAAGTCTAGAGAACAGGAAATGGCTGAGGTTGTCTCTGATCACAGGCCAAAAACATTCAAGCCTGGAAAACCTTCATAAGTTTGTTAAAGGCCCCTGATAAGGGTATCCCAATCATCTGGGTATGAGCCTTTAATAGAAACATTTTAAGGGGGCTACACGGTTACAGTAAGAACCTATGTATCAGCGGGTTCTAGTCGGGTTATTAAGAAGGCCAAAGTGAGGTTCATGCTAGAACCCAGTGGAGTGGCCTTCAACACCATGATCAAGCCTAAGGCTGAAAAGGTGACCTACACCATGCTTAAATCTAAGGCCAACAGGGTGGCCTCCCAGGCCAAGATCATGTCTAAGCCAACATTGTAGTTCCCAAGCCAAATCCAGACAGAGACCAACAAGTGGGGCTTGCCAAACCATGCTCAAGCATGAGATCAACAGAGTAGCCTTCCAGAAAATTCTCAAGCCTTAGGGAAGCAAGGCATATTGAGAACCAAGATGTGTATGGCTTCAGAAAGTTAAGTAAGTACAGTAGCTACATGTTTATAATAGAGGAGGCACCACCAGGTGTATGATTTAGAGAGTTTCAGGGTGTATAGTATCTCTTTTTCTCCATGTAAAGTGGAGTCAAGTGTAGGTTCTGAGAGAGCTATGGGGTAGAGTTAGATGTATGTTCAAGAAATGGAGACATATGACTTTGTATTATGACTCTAGTAATGAGTTCGGTGGAGCAATATGTAGGCTTTATCTGGCATACAGCTTGAATTAGTTTAAGATGCAGAGCCAGGTGTTAAAAAACAGCACAAGTAACTTTAGGATTAACTACAATAATCCCAATAATCCACCATAACACTGGCAATACTGCTACCAGGTAAATTAAATAGCACTGATTATCAATTATATATAAGTCAACTGGTGACAGAATCATCACCCCACGGTTCATTTATGCCTTCGGGGAGCAAAGGCCAACTCAACTTGTTCGATCCCGCAGAAAAGACAAAATAGCACAAATTGCTCAAATAAGTCCTAGGGGGCAGGGGTGCCTAGAGGCTCAAGGGGAACCTTTACAATATCTTGCATGATGTTTTGGATTTTGATGTTATGGCTGATTAGTGTATATAAAAATTCTATATACATTTACATTTACATTTTGGCATTTGGCAGACGCTCTTATCCAGAGCGACTTACAAAAAGTACTTTAAAGTTTTTAAACTTTACATTGGATAGATACTTACACTGGATTAACGAGGTTAATAACTAAGTGTTATATATTAAAAATACACAAAAGTGTATAATATGAGATCTAAACAGAACATTTATGTTTTACCCCAAAGCCAGAAGTAACAAATCATGTAACACATAATAAAGTTCTAAATGCTAACAAATAGAAGATGGCACACTTGGCAAGACTGGCAACTGATCATCAGTGCTGATTAATCTTGTACAGCTAATCCTCCCAAAATACACACACTGCTCCATTTGAAATGCGTTTTTACGACTCGCTGTGAAAGTTTGCCCATAATTATAGAGCACTTCTTACTAATTGGATAATAATTGGTGCAGGTGCACTGATCTGGGGCTTTTAAAGCTTTAGCATAGGAAGCGACGATGGCATGCCGCCAGAAAGAGCCTCTCAACTTGCACATTTTATTTTCACATGGAAATTTCTCTTGTTCAGCCCACGGTTTTATTTTGAGCTTTAATTAGCCAGAGAAATATATGTAAGGTCACATTCATAAAAAAGTATATGACATGTTCTATAAAATATTTTTGTGTTTCTGTGTGTTTTGTAATTTAAATAATAGAGAATATGTTATGTGTAGTGTGAAAAACATACAGTAAATTCACAGTATTATGTATAGTCTATAGATAATTTTGAATATGAATTATATAAGTTAGTGAACATATAAATTATATGAGTTAGTGAACACTGGTGTTAGTGTATGCTATCAGAGTACAAATATATAGTACTATATTTATAAATTCAAAATAGAAATATATGTTGTGTGTTTTGCATTTAGTTTCAGACTGGAAATGTGAGCATATACGTAAAGTGAAAATATAAATATGTAATGTATCTACAATTTTATAATATATGTATATGCTATGTACTGTATTTTGCATAACGGATAGCATATAGTGTAATTTTAATATATTTCATGTATAATGTTAGAATGCTAGTCAAAAGTCATGCATAGCATATGCCAGAAGTATCAGAATATACAGTGATATAGTTATTACTCCCAGTCATCTAGCCATCACAATTTGGCCATTTGTCACAGTAATCACAGTTACAATTTCTTATTACAATGGCTTATGGTAGTTGGGGGAATATAAATGGTAAAAAGTAAACCTTTTTTTCCTAGAGTTTATGTGCTGGAAGCAGAAACAAAAGGCCAAACTTAAGGATTTGAGTAAATTTGAAAAAGGGCCAAATTGTGATAGCTAAAAGACTACTCTAAAAAGAAGGGTAAGAGCAATTACAATGGTGGGATGTTCATTGCCTGCTGTGATCACAACCTACCTCAGCTCCAAGAGAGGAAAATTGGTAAACCAACAGGGTCATGAGTGGCCAAAGCTAAATGATGCGCATGGGGAGGCTGGCTTGTGTAGTTCAATACAATAGAACAGCTACTGTAGCGCAAATTGATGAAAAGTTTAAATCAGGATCCAGTATAAAGGTGTCAAAACACATGGTGTGTCACAGTTTTGGTGGAGAAAGAGGAGGACCTAATATTAGGCAGGTGGTCAAAATGTTATGGCTAATCCGTGTTTGTACTGAAGTATTTTTAACATTGTATTCAATAATTTTATTGTGATAAATTTCACTTGATAGGCAACAGGAAATGGATTGTCACGAATCACTCACACAAGGTCACATAAAACACACACGTAGGACCACGTTTTCTGGAATATTTAATGCAATGAATTAAGGTCACATTTCCACAGGATTCTGCTTTTTCTGAGCTACAATTAGCCCATCTCTGAGGATTTTAACAGCACAGGGAGAGCATTAGCTGATTAATAATCCTAATATGCTGAAAAAAACGCTCGTCTTTGAACTCCACTTAGTGCGGCGGGTGAGAGTACATGATTATATTGTTAGCACCACAAATCTTAAAAAATGCGGTGCTCTTAGTTTCACGTAAACAAATAATCCATAGCGTCGGTGCTAGAGCCCATCTCTCATCTGCTCGGATTAGACGGCTGGTGGAGGAGAAAAGAATGTTCTCTGGCTTTCATATCTGCCACAGACCTGCATTTTCCCGCTATTTAGCCCTGCTTAGGAAAATTTCCACTTAATAAATGCGGCCCAGGGAGAGTGAGCGTAATTGAAGCTTTTCTGGAATATTCGCCTCCTAGTTTTCAAGTGCACAGCATTAATAATGAAGGTGATATGAACACTGCTGGATGGGTGGAGATGCTAAGGGGTCTCTCTCTCTCTTTCTCTCTCTTGCTCTTTCACCTCATCTCAACCTCTCTCTCTACCTGTGGCTCCGGAGCTCTTTTTTCTTATGGAAATCAAGCGCCGTTTTTCGATTGAAGGCTGAAGGATCTGGAGCGAGGGAAGTGCTTGGGTGTTTTTAATGAAGCTGCAGTTATCTTCTTGAATGCATCCCCATCCTTTTCCCTACTCATGCATACCATAATCCCACTATTCACCTTAAACACTGAGCTTTTTCTCTTTTTTAAGTGTTTGTGTGATCCATAATGAAAAATAGACATATTTAATAAAATATTGGCAACCATATTTGGGAATATACGATGGAATAAAAGAGAAAAATTTCAAACATTTCCTGAATTATCTACCTGAAGTATTTTTATCTTTATTTATTTATTTAACTTGCTTAAATAACAACATTAAAAACTGCTTTATTGTATGTACCATATAGTGTGTAAATTATAAATATACAGTATAGTGTATGTATTAGACAGGATATGAATATTTAGTGTGCATAGTGTATAAATTACATATTGTATATACAAACCCAGCCAAAAATATGTCACACACTCTAACATTTTATTAAACTGACATTAGCTTTGATTATGGTGTGTAATGTGGTGGCCAATTCATGCATGAAAATTACTTCCTCCAGAATCCCTTTTTTTTTTTTTTTTTTACAATTTAAGTTCTGGAAAATGTTAACTAATTATTCAGCATATTCAGGTCATTAACTGACTTTACTCTTTTTTAAATATAACATAATATTTCAGAACCTACATCTGATCAACTCAAGCAACTCCAGATCATTACACTGCCTCCAAAGGCTTGTACATGATGGGTGTATTGCTTAATGTGTTTCACTTTCTACACTGACACACTATTGTTTAACAAATCTGGACTCATCTGAAAACATGACTCTTTTGCATTACTCCAAAATCCACACTTCATGCTCTCCAGAAGGTTGGAGCTGTTTTTTTTTTTCTTTTTTCAGATTAACAAGTGGATTTCTTCTGGCCACTAAGCTGTTTACTTCCAATTTCATACATTCTTCTCATGTTGTACTGTATGTTTGGAAATGCTCTTATTTTCACTATTAAACATAGCTGTGATTTCTACACTTGTTTTTTTTTTTTAATGACGCAACATCATCAAGTGTAAGAAAACGCCATTCATGATTTTTTCTGCCCATATTTATTCCATAAAGTTGATGGTTTAGTATAGTCTCTCAAGGTTCTGATGATGTGATGATTTTTAGTCCAGTTACAGTCATTTCAAATCTCTTTAGTTATGTTCCTTGCTTGATAAAGATCAATAATTAGACTGCTGTTAGAAACAGTGACTCTTTTTATGTTTTTATTTTATTTTAAACAAACTGTACACTGTATATCGTTTAGTGTATAGAATATAAGTATGTAAAATTTGTGTATTGTACATAATAAGAATATATAATGTATAGCATATAGAGTATGATGGAATAAAATACTGAATGTTGTCACATATTGGTAGCTATTATATATATATGAATAGCTATTATATATACTGATTTGTGCTCCTTTTCAATCCTAGATGATTCCACACTTTAGGCTTTATCTGCAATGCATGAACCTTTCCCACTCTCTTTTTTTTCTTTCTTTTTTTTTTATTAAACAACACACTTTTCGTTTGAACTCCTAGCTCGGCCCTTTGATAAGGAGCCCCACAGTTCATTTACCTTTGCTGCTAAATGCAAAGAGAACTACGCCCAGTTCCCTTTGAGCCCATATCATGGCCCAAGGCAAACAGACCGCTTCGGAATTGAGACACTTCCAAGACGAATGAGCTGATAAAGCTGTCTCAGAAGGTGAGGTGACAGCTTCAGAGAGTGTTAGTCCTGACAGATTTGATGGGTTAATAGAATCCTTGATACAAAAAAGACAAATAGATATATTCATGCTAATTCAATCATTGGACTTTCATTTGAATTCTGGTTGACAATGTGTGTAATCATCTGTTGGTTTATTTGCTTCTTCATTCTCAAGGTGCTGTTATTTATAAATTACACAAGAGAACAGAGTCAGCATACTATAAATTACTATACCCATAAACCAAACTACTTTTCTCTGCAACAAAAAAAAAGCTAGCAAACTAATAGTTGAAAAAAAAAAGAAAGAGAAAACAAGCACACGTTTAATAAAACTAAGCAGCTGCATTTCTGTCAGAGCTGATGTTCTGTCAGAGCTGAAAAATATTTAACACCCCCTGACCAAGTATAAGTTAAAATTAGGGGGACATTAATATGGTATTAAGTGAGATTTTGGTGCAATCTCTCTCCTTCTTTGACACACACACACAGACACAGACACACACACACACACACACACACACACAGTCATCAAAATTACTAAGGCATTTGTCATGGAGGAAAAAAACTCCCAGAACGTCAGCGAGTTTAGAGCTCAATGTTATGTGACATGACCATTTTCTAGAATTTAATAAAATTGTCCAAAGTGACATTTTGACTTTTAAAATCGGCTCTGTGTTGTTTATTCACATTTAATTACTTTCCTCAAAAAAGTATTAGTGTATCTTTTCAATTAGCAAAGAAGTGAGTTTAGCTTTATTCTCCAAATCAGGAACAAGCCAGACTGAAATTCATTAACCAGCTGATGGTGATAGTCATGCCCTAAAACAATGGCTAATCAAAAAAATAAATTTAGCTGGAAAAAACAGGAGCAAGAATGAGAAACAAAAGGAAAAAGAAAGTGTGTTAAGCTCAGAACCTGAACACAGATTGTTGGCTTTTGTTTTCCTTTTCTTCCTTTTTCTTTGTTTTTGTCTGTATGCATACTGCATCATTTATATGTAAGATTATGTGTGGCCAACTTGTTTAAAATTGCCTATCATCATATGATATGTACAATACTTAAAATCAAACCAACAAAAAAGCAGAATGAATGAGCAATGTAAATGAACAAATGGGGAATATTAATGCTTTCATGTACCTGGGTGGCCAAGTTTTATTTGCATCCTACAATGCAACAAAGTGTTAACATTTACATTTAAATTTGGGCATTTGGCAGACTGTTAATGAAATTTTAAAAACAAAGAAATATGAGAAAAAAACAGTGAATAAGATAAGACATAGCAATTATGCTGGGTATTTATTGAGGACTTGTGACTGCAGTCGCTCCAGACCTCAGGACTGGAATTTCCTACAATCTACCTGAGCCTCTATTTCAACTTAAGACATTAACTGTTGCTATCTGTTATCACCCAAATGAGCATTGGTTTCCTGCTGAGTCTGGTTTCTCTCAAGGTTTCTCCTATTGCCATCTCAGGGAGTTTTTCCTTGCCACTTTCACCATCACCCTTGGCTTGCCCATCAGGGACAAGCTTATAATTTTGATTTATATACATTCACATTTCATCCAAACTTCCATAATTTCATTTGACTGTGTAAAGCTGTTTTGACAATTGTTAAAAGTGCTATGCAAATAAAATAATCAAACCAACAAAAAAGCAGAATGAATGAGCAATGTGAATGAACGAATGGGAAATATGAATTGAATAGATATTTTATATAATAAAAGCCATATGTTAAGTTACAGCTTATATGAACATGCTAATGCTACCTGGCAGCTATTACCTGTCATAACAAATAGCTGACTAGTTTGCTACTTCTATAGCCATAAGCTCCTTGCTCAACCAAGAAGAAGAGAATAAAATGCCAGGATAAGGAACTATCCAATAACGAAAACTTCAATGCACTTTAGTAAGTCACTCTGAAAAAAGAAAATGTAAATATGTAAATGTAAATGTGCATTCAGGGCTACGACCACTGGGGGGCAAATGTCACTCCATTGAGTAGAACATTCTGGATGAGTAACTTACAGATCTGTTCTTTAATCTCTTCTTCTACAGAGCTCCTCCTCCCACTCTAGAGATTCCCTAAGATGTTGTAAAACACCAAGAATAAGCGATCGCTGAAGTTCGACCTCCTAATAAGCTTCCTCATCTTCAGCTTCGACCAGTCCGACCCACCTTGACTGATTGATACTATGGCTGAAGACCCAAGGACTGCACGATTTGCCCCACTCATTTGAATGTTACATATTTTCCATATTTCACCACCATCTTAATGGGATGATTCACCTTTATATTACTTTTTCCTTTAATAAAAAGGAATTTTACTCATTTTCTTTTGTCTCAGTGTGTCTTTAGGCCCGTACCCTTAAAAAAACGTTACAATAATGGAGAATGCAGGCAACTCAGACCCATGGGTTCAGCCTAGCCAAAAGCATTTCCCCAGTCGTCTTCTGCAAACAAGCATCCAGCAGCAGATGCTCCTGCAGCAGGTGACTCAGAGGCTGCAGCCCACAATAGCTGAGCTCTTCTGTCTCCAACAGCATAGAGGAGATGATGTTCCCCTACTTAACCCCCACACGGAGTCCCAAAATCTGTTGAGCAAGCTCATGCCCCATGACAACCTGGAAACTTTACTGCCGACCTTTATGATTACAGCAGCTTTGGAGGATCTCCACTTCCTGCTCTCCCCACTATGGGAACCACTCTAGCTAACCTGTCGGTCATCCCAATGAATGCTCAGTTGTGCAAGCCTTTCCCGATCATGTGTTCATGGAGATCACCAGGAAGCTTCAGCTGCCTGCATCACAGTCAGAGACCTGCAGGGATACTCTGTTTAATGTCTAACCTGCCTGTTCCTCTCCTGAGACTACCCTGGACTACACCCGGAGAAGGCACAGATTAAAAAAATGTCCCCTCGTGAACACCAGGGCCAAAAAAAAAAAAGCCACCAAGTCCCATCCAGAGTGCATGGACCAAGCTTGCTCACAGTCAGCATAAAAAAGGCCCCTGCCCCACTTATCCCTCTGCCCATCATCAGTGTCCTGGTTGAGCGCATTGGAAATTACCTGATTGGACCACTCCAGAGAGGGGTCTTGCTACCCTCAGGTTATGTCACATTGCAAGGGAGCTGGTACTACTCTTCAGCCATGTGGGTCTCACAAAGGAGTTCTCCACTGACCAAGGCACTGTTCATGTATAAATTAATTAATTTTAGTTAACATTAATTAAATTAATGGCAGATATTTGTTGGCTTTTTCAAATCAGGCAGATCCATGTACCATCTAGAAACCTTCACCATTGATCTGCCTAACATGGCAAAGGAAGCTTGGGAGGAACAGCCTCCTTGTTCTGTTCTGTAGTGTCCTGTATCCAAGACATGCAAGGTAAAATCAAACCAAAAACATGATTTCAAACATTCAAATGACGCATTCTTGTCACTCTAATTAAAAAAACGCATTGAGCAGCTGGGGAAGGTTTGATTTATATGCTCACTGGATCTGACCAAGAATAACTAGCAGGTGGCCCTCACAGCCGACGCCGAAGAGAAAACAGCCTTCAACATGTAACAGGGCAACTGACAGTATAAGGCCCTCTTTTTTTGGTCTGCACATTCTTGTGTCTCCCTGACCATCTCTTACTTTTTCCTTTAATAAAAGAGCACTTTACTTCTTACCCTGTTGTTCCAGTTTCTGTGTTCTGGCCTGTGATGCTTTACATTATACTGTATATACCTAAAAATGACCTGAAAATGCTATGCACTGACCGTGATAATTCAACCTGGTCAAGCTTGAACGAACCTGTCAAGAAGAATAAAAAAAACTTCTAAAGGAAAGGTGTGCCATGCTTGTAGCATCATTCACAAGCAAACTTGAGGGTGTCATTGCTGCCAAAGGTGTCATGACCAAGTGATGGGTTTGAAAACATATGTAAATTCAATATTTCAGTCTTTATTTTTCAATAAATAAACAAACAAAAAATGATAAACATCTGTTTTTTTTTTGTAGAATGATGAGAGTAAAAACATTGAATAAATTTTAACTATACTCCTATTTTTTTCCTATACTATTATGTACAACATAGCCATATATTATTTTTTGTTCTATAATAATAATAATAATAATAATAATAATAATGAACATTGGTGGCTCATTGGTACTGTAGATTTCTCGCCTGCCATGCGGAAGGCTTGGGTTCAATCCCCACCCGCAGTAATTGCAAAACCACAGCCACTAAATGCAGAGCCGGTCCCAAGCCCAGATAAAATGAGAGGGTTGTGTCAAGAAGGGCATCTGGCATAAAAACCTGTGCCATCGGGTAGTCCGCTGTGACGACTTTTTAAAGAACAACGATGATTAGTAATCTTATACAATTTACTATGCATATTAATATGGTGCATTACATGCAATTTTTTCAATATGACATACACTTTTACGTCTGCATATTACCATACTACTATACTTCTATACTTCTCCCATATAAAGGTATTCGTTACAAAGTTTTTTTCACATTTTGATTTTCCACTTATTTCCTCTGAAGTGTTGTTACTCACTTCACTCACTGACACACTGCTGACCTTCATATGTACACACACCACCACCCATGTACACACACACACACACACACACACAAACATAGGTGTGTGGTCACAGACAGTGTGTATTTTTTGTGAATGTTTAAACTGGTTCTGTGTAGATACAGCACAGCGGGAACACACGTGTTATGATAAATACTGCAAAGATTCACTTATAAAATATCTAAGAAATAACAAGTTGGAAAGAAAGAACACTCCAGAAGTTTAAGGCGCCTCCTAAAATGAATAGTTATACATTGTGTTCTCTCTCTCTCTCTCTCTCTCTCTCTTGCTTTGTCCTTATCATTAACTTTAAGGCTTTATTACTCCTACAGTATAAGTGAGCTGTAACAAACTCATTAATTGAAACTATAAATACATAAAGCGTTTAATGTAAATGAACATGAACAGCGTCAAATGGGCCAAATAATATTTGGGGCGTAAATGTTAAGCTCTCTCTCTCTCTCTCTCTCTCTCTCTCTCTCTCTCTCTCTCTCTCTCTTTATCTCTCTCTTTCAAACACACACACACACACACACACACAGAGTGGTGGGAGATTTATTGTGTTTGTGTTGTGTAACTAGGTATTAAAGTAATTTATGTCACAAATTGTGGCTATAAAACTTACTTATGGATCTTATAAAGATAAGAACTTCACACCTTTTTCATTTACTTTTAAAGATGACAGATACTTGCGCACACTTGTGTGTGTCTGTGTGTGTGTGTGTGTGTGTGTGTGTGTGTGTGTGTGCAAAAGAGCCACGTTTTTATATAATAATGTAAAACGCCGTTGACATTGGAAGCAGAGACATATGCTTGTGACTACAAAATCGTCTTTGACAATAGCACGGCTTTCAATATTTACACACTGCTTCACTTAAAATGAAAAACTTTAAATACAGGTTTTAATTTGTTTTGGGTTTTAAGCAAATTAATTTTAATTAAAACTTGTTGAAACTTTTGAGAGCATTAAAGAGCTACAAGAAATAACAGCAACAAGAAATGCAAGCATCATTCTAGTGCAAAATGGCTCCATATCCAAACCTATAGAGATATATTAGTAGCTATGTGTGTGTGTGTGTGTGTGTGTGTGTGTGTGTACTTCTTCAATGTCATCTCTTTCAGCTCCTGAATGCTGTGTTTTTTCAGCTCTGACACAAAAGAGCTTCTTTTCACTAAGCGGTGTATCTTTTCTTTAATGTGGAAAAACGATACCTCTAGTGTAATCAAATGAGCTGTTTACAAGGATTAAGTCATCGCAGAAGTGAATAACAATGCAGCCTTTACGGACACACAACCACAACGCCCTCGTCCTCCTCCTCCTCTTCATCCTGAGATTCTTTTTTATTTTTGTACCACAAATATTTGCTTAGGTTCTGTGTTTGTGTCTGTCTTTTCATTCTGTGCTGAGTTAAAAGAAGTTGCAGTAAGCGTTTTTTTTCTGAGATCACAGACACCTGCTACACACACACACACACACACACACGAACACACACTTAGAGGAAAAATTAAATGTGTGTGCAAAAGGCCATGGAAATCAGCTTTTGTCTCAGCTAATGAATTTGTGTGTATGATGGGAAAGGCCGGGTGTGTATTAGAGGGAAAGTGTCCGAGTACTGCATGAGAAAGACGGGAGGAGAGGAACATGAGCCCTGATGAATGTAAGCCCTGAAGCGCTGAGCTCACTGAAGGACATGTTAATTAACATATAGTGAGTTCTCCCTGAGAGAGAGATGAATGAAGCGAATGACAATACAAGAATTTAAGTGCAGGAAGAGGAAAGAATCGACAAGGGGCAAGGGGGTAAAGAAGATGGCAGCTCATGCAACCTCTGTGGCCTTTTGACCTTTTCTACTTGCTTGGCCTTAGAGTTTGTTTTAGATTCACAGACAAATAGGTTAATTAATAGACAGATAGATAAATTATTTTATTATTGCTGCCATTGTTCCTTAGCCTTAGATTTCTTTGTTATAAATATTGTCAATATTTATAACAATAGAACTACTGCTAATGCTTATTATCCAATAATATAATACATTATAATATAAAATAAAAAATAGAATAGAATAATAAATATATTATTATTATTATTATTATTATTATTATTATTATTATTATTATTTTGCTGCAGCTGCTGAAGCTGTAAATATATTTTTATGTTTATTGCCAATAGCAGTAATGTTATGATTGACTTTGGTCATTATTATATATTGCTATTACTGTCATGATTAACATAATAATGAGTGTGTGTATGTGTGTGTGCGTGCATGTGTGTGTACATTTGTGTGTGTGGACTCACTGCAACTTGTGTAGATATTTAAGTGTGCATATGATTAGAGCTTAGGTGGCTACTGAAAAAAGAATGAAACTAGAGCCATGACTAACAACACACACACACACACACACACACGCACGCACGCACGCACGCACACACACACAAACAGTGAGAGAGGGAGAGAGATGTAATCTAACCTGGATAAAGGGAAATGTCATAGTTCAGCTTCAGACAGACATCTAACCAGCTGTCTTATTGTGACAACATTTTTTAAATAGGTACATATCATTCACTCACTTTTAAACACCTGTCACAGGCAATTGTTAAAGAACATCACATTCCATACAACATAGTTTATTTATTTTTTTCCTTTTTAGGTCTCACTTACATTAATGCAGATACACCCAGTAATTCCTTTGTATCCCAGTATCCCTTTGTAATTCCTATTAAATTATTTTTTAATGAGAGCAGCTATTACCACAAAGTGTAAAACTTCTTTATTCTGAAGATCTTGGACGAGACTGGACAACACTGGAGACCTCTTTTGCCACTTTAATGATTACAAACATTATAAAGTATGTTTATTTTTATAGGAATCCCTACAACTTTTCTGTGCATAAACTAGTGCTATACAAACACTAATCTTCTAAAACAAGCGCATTAATGTGAACCTGTTTTCTTCCAGCCACTTCTGCGAAAACCTGTGTGTTTCTTGCTTTGCTTGCACCTTGCCTTGTTGAAACTCGTCTGGATTTGCACATACACATGCACACGCTCACTTCTTGTCTGGATGGTTTGTGAGATTCCAACATGGTTCAGGGTCACAGCAGGGGAGTGTAGAGAGGTTACATCTGCCATGTTTGCTTTGATTTTTGTTTTATTAATAGGATTAGCGTTCCTGGCACTAGGATGTCTGCTCAGACCCAAAAGAAACACCTGAGATTATAAACACAAAAACACACATGTATGCACACACACGAGCAAACACACACACACACACACACACACACACACACACACACACACACACACACACACACACACACATTTACCTGAGACATCATTGTAGTTTGATGTCTGTTATGAGCCGCAATGTTTTATCATATTTAAATTAACACTAGATTGCTTGGCATAAAATCTTAATCCTAATAAATAAATAAGATTTTTTAAATTATAATCTGAAAATTTATTAATAATCTTAACTTTGATCTATTTTACTGATCAGCATATGGAAAAGATAAAGAGCCTTATTTTTATGATCAAGATGAAGGCATTACACATTATAATGGGAACCTGGGAAATAGCAACCTTACTGTAAAAGGGCTATAACGAATACACTATGAGGAGGTGGTGAAAGAAAGAAAGGAATGAAGGAAGACCAAAAGAACGGATGGAAGGAAGTAAGGAGAGAGAGAGAGAGAGAGAGAGAGAGAGAGAAAGAAAGAAAGAAAGAAAGAAAGAAAGAAAATAAAGAAAAAATCAAGCAAACAGATGAGGAAATAGAAATGAATGAATGAATGAATGAATGAATGAAGATGAGGGAAAATAAAAAGTAATAAATGAAGAAGACAAAAGAAAATAAATATCTAAAAGAATGAAAAAAGAAAGAAAGAACGAAAGAAAGAGAATAAACAAACAGATGAGGAAAAGAAATAGAAATGAATGAATGAAAAAATAAATGAATATATGAAGGAATAAAGATGAGTGAAAATGAAATGTAATAAATGAAGTAGACTAACAGAAGAAATGAAAAGAGAATAAATATCTAAAAGAAAGAAAGAAGCAAAACAATACACACAGATCAACAAAAGATTAAATAAATAATAATGAGAAACAAAGGGAGTTTCATAAAAAACAGGAAAAGAAATAAATAAAATGAGAAAGAAAGAAGCAAACAAACAAACAAACAAACTTCAAAAACTGCAAATAACTCTGTGGGTGATTGTGAGAGCAAATGAAAAGATCAGGATCTCTTGACTGAACATCAACAAGCCAACAGCTTCTGCATCCACAAAGACACCAGCAATCAACTTCTCACATCATTCACTTCCTCTCTTCACCCTCCTGCCACCAACAACAGACTCCACAACGCTTCTGTGTTCAGTGCACTGTTGCATGTTGCAACATTGTCCTAGAGAAACAGCTTTCCTTTTAAAATGTATACAAGCTATATCAAGGGATGATAAAAGTGTGTCTTAGCAAACGGGGCCGCGAATCTGAATCGGACTCTAATTTGAGTCTAAACCTTCCTGGGTAATCACGGAAATACAAAGTCCACCAACAAATCAGCAGCAGGAAAAAAAAATCATGTCATGTGTTTCAGGTGCAGTTTGATTTTAAAGGGAAACATGCACTCTAATTATATCCGTAAAACAACACATGTACAAAATAAAAGGCACACAGTGTGATCATAAAGACATTAACATTACTTCATTCCTTTACATATTTATTAGGAAGAAGAGAATTAGAGAGACAATGTGTGAGTCCATTATCAGGACAATTATCAGGATGATTATATCTTTGACTTAACTTTCTCCATCCCAACACAAAGGATGAGAATGTTTTACACAAATACAATTCTCACTGTTTGTGTATGATGAGCTTGTTATTTTTAGTTCTAATTACACGCCTAGGTTAGCAGTAAACTCCAGCCTGAGTTACAGAGTGATGGAATCAGGCTAAACATGCTGAGTGACGATGTTAATGACAGACAAATGATGAGTTTCACATCATCAATGTCAATAACACACTCAGACCTTCACATGCTCCTTTTATTATCATAAAATGCTAAAACTGTTATTTAATGTGAACACATTTTAACAGAAGTATGTTAACATTTAGACATTTGGCAGATGCCCTTATCCAGAGTGACTTACATTTTTTACCTCATTATACATCTGAGCAGTTGAGGATTTAGGGCCCTGCCAGTCTAATGCCCTAACCACAGAAGTAAAACTACAATATGTCTAAAACCAAATGTATAAAATGTCTGTGGTAATCATGTTTTTATTAAAATGTGAAGATTAAGCATATTAGTTAAAGTCTAAAGAGCCAGTCTAGGTGAATGACAAATGACCTGTCTCAGTGGTGCACACTTTGGGGAGGTGCAGAGTGTGCTCAAAATAAATGCACCTTTCCATATTTTTGAGGTGAAAGATGGATAACACGTTGAGTGTCTGACTTCACAAACCTCCCATAGAGCGTGTGAAATCTGCAGCCTCTGCATCTTGCGTCTGATTCGTCACTGGCTCTGCACAAATGTCCTGTAGTAACGTTCTTCAATTATTTTCTCTCTTTAAAGTGCTGAGAGTAAATCGATATTTAGTCAACTGGTGTAATTGCTCTTCGTGGAATACACACGTGGTGTTGTCAGTAAAAAAAAAAAAAATCAAAGGGGAGATGAATCGACCTCAGGCCTTATAGTTAGTTGGTTGGTTGGTTTGAGATTTGCATTTTTTTCTGTTCTCTTAAGGCTACATGTATGATTTGGCTTGACACACAACACATCCGATTCCTGAATCTAAGATTTTGTGCTTTGCTTGCAAAAACAGAAGGTGAAGATTGTGTGAGTGAGAAATGCTGCTGCTTAAGAGTGGCTTTTGAAAATAAATTGCTGACATTTCTTCAGAGCTCTGTTTGGTAAAAAGGTAAATTAGGGCAAGTTTCCCTGTTTAAGCTGCCACTGTAGTGAATAGTGAATCACTGAAGGTTAAAAATAGCAGCTTGTTGATGGAGTTGAGGCTAAATCGAGCCTGTGAGAGGATTTGAATATAAGGATTAAAGGCATTGTGAACAAATTGCCTCAGTGTATTCATGAGACGGTCAACAGCTGCCTTTGCACACACACACACACACACACACACACACACACACACACACACACACACACACACACACACACACACAACACACACACACACACACAGAGTACTGTACCTTTAGATTCTTATTTTCAGCCAATAAGAACACAGTGTTTTAAATTAGTTACTGTAGTACATTTAGAGTATTAATTCAGACTCATATCTACTTACTGTAATACTCTGTAATAAACTACAACAACTGATGAACTACACTAACAAATGTTAGTGACAAAGATGGCAGTGCGATGAATAGTTTGGGAGTGATCAGGTCATGGGGATTAAAGATGGTGGTGAAATTGGCTATTCAGGAGTCAAAGAGGTTAATGATTGTAGTGGAGAAGATGGATCCGAGTAGAGGGTTTAAAGATGGAAGTGCAGTTGGCAAGTCAGTAGAGTAAAGAGGCTAAAGATAAAATTGCAGTGAATTGTTCCTGAGTGGGCAGGTCAGTAGTGTAGAGGAGTTAAACAGTGCAGTGGGTGCTTCAGTAGTGGGTAAGTCAGGACAATATAAGGGTTAAAGATTGAGGTGCATTGGGTCGGTCAACAGAGTAGAGGGATTAAAGATAAAGGTTCAGTAGGTGGGTCATTAGAGTAGAGGGCTTAAATATGGCGGTGGAGTGGGTGAGTCAGTAGAGTAGCAGGGTTAAAGGTGGAGGTGCAGTAAGTGGGTCAGTAGAGGGCTTAAAGATGGAGGTGCAGTGGGTGGGTTAGTATTCAGGAGTTGGGGGGCAGTAGAGTAGTAGCCCTTTCCCAGGTCATAGATCTGTATCTGCAAGGTGAAAGTAAAAAACTTTAAATATAAAGTTACAGTGGGCAGGTCAATGGAGATGCAATAGAGTAGAGAAGATAAAAAAAAAGGTGCAACGGGCAGGTCAGTAATATCAGTAGAGGGGTTAAAGATGGAGGTAATAGTTGGGGTAGTATAGCAGGTCTGCAGTTTATAGCAGTGTGATGACAGACTCTCTACACTCTGTTACACAAGTATTCGTCATTTAAGCACCATGATTGTCGTCATCATTATCATTGTCATTATCACAGCTGATTACACTCAGGAGATTAATGAAGCGTGTTGGCGTGAGACTGGCGTGGTGAATGGCCAAGTTGTTCTCTTTTTCTCTGTCTCCCTCCATACTCAAACACACATGAACACACAATCTTTAAAAATGACAAGTATTTCAATTGAGTTTAGAGACCCTTTTTTTTAAAGAAATTTGATCTCATAATATATTTATAATGCAATAATAATTCTAAACTCAAATTTTTTATTGATCAAAATGAGTAGATTTTCCAGAACAGCAGCCCTGACAGTAGTGTATCTGAATTTTTCAATATAGTGGATATTTTTTGTTACCCTACGTGTATTTAGAGCATAATATTGGTTGCACGGGGCATTTCTTGGAAATTTAAAACACATCCAAGACAAATGATGATCTGAATAATTTCTTTCCCACGGTTCCTGCAGGTTTATGGTTCATGTAAAAGACTTGTGCTTGTATTTTAGACCATGGGAAATTAGGAAGTAAGAAGAGATGAACCAATGTAAGTAAGTAAGAAAAAATAAAGAAAGAAATGTGTAGATGTGAGCATGTGCTGCTGAGCATGTTCTGTTTTAGGTGTGAATGAAGTTTGAATTATTATTATTATTATTATTATTATTATTATTGATAATAATAATTAATAATATGTAAAATTGGAAAGGTAAATAATAATAATAATAATAATAATAATAATAATAATAATAATAATATAAAATAAAATTAAATTTTACATTTCTATTTACCTCAGTCGCAAAAACAATTTAATAAAATGTTTCTGTTTTGTCATAGCTTAAACTCCCCAACACACACTCCTCACTCTTGCTGAGATAACAACACATTTACTCAACAGGAGGCTTTTATCCATTTTTTTTCTCTTCCAGTCTTTTCTCTCTGTATTCCATCACAGCTCTTCCATTTATTTCCGATGGCGAGACCTCCAGCTGAGACAGACACATGGCTGGCATGGCCTCCAGACTCTGGGGGGAGAATTAATAAACATATCTGGCAACCGAGACTGTGTTTGCAAAGTGTGTGTGTATGTGTGTGTGTGCATCTCCTGAGGAAGCAGAAATTATTTAATGATTCAATTAGCGATAATTGATAAACATTTTAATCCAGAGCTGAAACGAGGCCAGCGAGCTGTGGTGATCTGCTTCACACCCCGACACAGATCACAAAGCAACATCAGGTGCTCTCTCTGTGTGTATATATGTGTGTGTGTGTGTGTGTGTGTGTGTGTGTGTGTGTGTGTGTGTGTGTGTGTGTGTGTTTATAATTTACTTAAAAAAAAAAAACTTGAGTATAATTCATGTGTTTGCAAAATTCTTAAATAACAAGATTGTTGAATCTAGAGTACACCCTTATCCAAGAAATCAGGGCTAGAAAATGCTGCCTGTTGTTGTTTAATGTTAACAGTCACTCGCTCACTCATTCTCTATATCACTTATCCTGTACATACATGTCCATTGCAGGGCACACACACACACACACACACACACACACACACACACACACACACACAAGCACACACACAAATTTTAAAACACAAATTAGACTAATCAATTCTTTGGACTGTCAAGGAAACCAAAATACCCAGAGGAAACCCACCAAACACAGGGAGCAAATGCAATGCACACAGACATGGGGCGGGAGTAAATTTTTAACCCTGGATGTGTGAGGCCACAGTGCTAATCATTATGCCACTGAGCCGCCCTGTTAAGAAGAAAAATAAGAATAATACAATGGTATCAGAAAAGAATTATATTTTATATAATAAAAATATTACAATAAATAATTTACGCCTTTAACGATCATTAGCAGTGCATAAAATAGCACTTGTATAGACTAATCATTTAATTATTTTACTTCTTTAACATGTATATTTCATAATAGATCAGTTAGTTGTGCTCACAACTCAGATAAGCCAAAATATTTTAAATTGAGGTCATGGAAACATGTGAATGTGAGATGTAGGAAACTCGCTCATGCTTTTAAAAGTGCATTCTTATAAAGCAACCCTGCCTATACTTTGAAGGACAACCTGAACAAGCACTCATATTTTACAGTTGCAGCTCACTGTGTATTTATATTTGATCCATAGCAAATTCACTCCCTGAGACAATATCTCTGATGAAGATAAATCTTTTCCAATTTCTGGCATGAAAAATAAGAACTTAATGAGTGTGGTTATTAATAATTTATTTATTAATGCCCTCAATGATGGACTTGAATGGCATTCCACAGGCCAGAAAATACAGTTGAGCATGGCATATCTTACATCTAGACTGTGGACCTGGAATTGATTCTGTTCCTGACTGTTCCTCACACAAGCCAATGTCAAGAAACACCCACTTTGTTGAAACACCACACAAGTTGTGTGTAACTGAGACACATGTTTGTTTTAAACCAGCTCCACCGTCTTGTGTGTAACTCTTAAGTGGCTTCTGAGAATGTGAGGTCTCAGTATTGATGTGTGCACGTTTAGTATTAAATCACTGACCGCTGAACTCAACTCTGTATCTTAGGTGTGATGGCTGAAGTACAGTACTGTACCACTTGAATGTTTCAGCCTTAACCAAGTGATCAATGGTCCTGTAGGCAAGTGAAAGGCTTTCAAAACAAGTAAAAGTGTTTAACACTGGCTGAAAGGCTTTTAAAAAGAGGCCCAATTCTCACTTCTTCACTGCCTTATTAACACAGGGATTAGCAATGGGCTGCAGGTGACCTTGGGGTCAGACATGGAGAATAACACAGGCTTTGGGCGGGGAGGGGAGACAGGGTTTACAACGTAGATACTTATGTTACACAACACTTACTCTAATCTGGCTCAGCTTCCACACTTTCTATACAATCCGATGTCATACTAGCAACAGATCTCTAAATACTTTGCTCCAACCAGTCAAACAGCTGTGACAGTCGTGAAGGTGTAAAATAATTTTATTGTTTTTATAGTGAAATCTCATGTGTAGACAATAAACAGATTTTTTTTAAAAATCAATGATATAGTGCAGTATTTTTTAATGCTGCACATTTCTCAAAAATGGAAAGAAAAGGAGTCTCCACTGTCAGCATTTTGTAACTATCAGATTATATGTTTTTGAATGAGTTTAAGAGGGAAACAAAGAAATGCTGGTAAAGGAATGAGTCTTTATAGCTTCTATAACATAAGAAAATAGGGGAACTAGCTTGTTTTACCAATGTTCCACTATATTAGTTAAAATAAGACTTCTTATTCTTTCATTGAAAAAACAAAACAAAACTAGTGGTTGTAACAGTTGGCTAATTTCTGTGGTATAAGAGAAATGACTCTGCTTCATTATACCACTCAATAATTTATTTATTTATTTATTCATTTTTATTTTTTTATTTTATTTTATTTATTTTTTTTGCTGAGCTTTAAAATAAAGCTAGGAACTTCATTAGGAAATTAGGCAAAGAGGCACTAGTGAAAGATGTCCTAAATTAAGTGGACTTCCTTACAAAACTTTAATCCATAAAACCTAAAACAAAGCTCAGTCTATATGTCCATTTTTACGCACCAACTTTCAACATGATGGGTGACTGCGGATAAAAAAGAGCTTTCTGTTAATGCAGGACCTTTCGGTCTGCCAGGCCATGGCCCTCGAGCTGCCCCAACTTAGCCTTTTGATCCGAATTTTGTACTGATATGCCATCCACTTAATCCTCTCAGCTTGCCAAGTCCTCAAAGACGAAAGAAAAATACAGGGACAAAAAAAAAAAAAATGAGACAGCATTCGCAATCCCACCTCCTCCGGCCTCTCACCAAAATCGCTAAAGAGGTCTAATGTTATTTTTTTTTCTCCATCATAATAACAAGAAGGAGCAGAAAGTAAATGGCAAAATGGGCTGGGGAACACATCATTCAATCGAAAAGCACTCGTGGCTCGACTCAGGCAAATTGCACACCTCTGTCTTTTCTCCTCCTCTCTTTTTTCCTCTCCTCTTTTTAGTGCAGAGTTGTGACAGCAGGTGGATATGAAAACAAAATTACAGACTGCAAAGAAGAAACAAAAATACCATGGTTTCTCTGGCAGCCATTCAAGAGATGTGTTTCAGCCAGCAAGGAAATGCATTTTTTATTATTGTTTACTCCTGCAGTGAAACTCCGATCTTAGGTGCGAAAAAAAAAAAGGTTCTGGATGAAATCAGACCCAGGAGAATATAGGTCACCATAATAAAGTGTGAAACTGAAGTGTGAAAATACAGACGGACGGACGGATAGACAAATAATGACAAAAGGATTACATATAGGATCAATTTAATATATTTTTTTTTCAATGTGTTTTAAAGTTAAAAACATTTATTTTTACTATGTTTATTTTTATAATATTTTACAAAAATAACATTTTGGAGTTTTGATCTAAACCTTCACTAAGTCACACTGATAAACAGCTAGTTTACAAATATATTAACAAGCCTAGCAAGCTAACAGAACAAAACTAAAAAAAAAAAAAACATCAAACAGCTCATAGCACTCACTACATTTGGAAAGCTTTCGCGAGCTTTCACACTATTTTCAAAGCATGTACTGTACATGTTAAATGACATGCTGCTTTATTAGCATGTCGAGTTTCATAAAAGCTAAGTTCTGACTTACTGCATAGAGTCTGATCACTTCATTTCAAGATGTAGCTTCAGCTTCAGTACGGATTATCTCTGTTTTAATGAAGGGTTTATGTTTACACTCATCTGTTTTCCTGACAGATTTTCTTTTTTAGCATTTAGCGAGCTGCCGTCAGCACTAACACTGATGGACAAACAGATCATAGCCGGCTAATTCCCCTTCACTTTAGCACTAATAGGCTAACATCATCACAAGCCTGTTAGAGGCTGGTGGCATGGAGCTAGTCATCTAGATGCTGAGAGGAGAACAGGAACAGGGTGAGTGTTAGTATTTGCGCTAATCAGGTTAGTGCAGGCTGGAGATATAAATAATCTAATTACACTGCTGAAATCGCCTCTCTGCCAGATTCTCCATAGAGAATAACGTCATTAGCACGTCTTGCTAAATTTGTGACAATGTTTTCGTCTGTGAGCAGCTGCTATAGAAACAGGTTAAAGTTGCTCTCCTTATCACATTACATGATGCAAAAGTAGCATGATGCTGTCTTTGCGCCTCGTTATGGTCTTTAATGATGAAGTATGGATGAATATTTAGAGATAAAAACTAAGGGTGCAATATACTGACCTACTGATGCTATTCTGAAATTGATATTATTTAAAAAAATATATTTTATTTCAATGAGAAATGGATGTAGCTATAGCATACTCTAAACTTAGTGAGACAATGATACAAATTACAAAAAAATTGTAAATTTTTGCTTTTGTACAATACATAGACACAAGGTGAGGTCTTATGGGAAAAGGGTTTTTTATTGGAAAAAAACAGGCAGTTCTGCAGGCTCTCCCAGCTCTCCCAGTCGCAGTCAACCAGCCCTGCCCCTTTTTGGTGCGGCCTCAGGCACGAGTCCCTGTGACGTCTGACTTCTGGCTCGCTTTCCTATTCGGAACGGGGCATAAACAGGGAATGCAGTGGCCTTTTCTAGATCACGAATCTCATGCAGACGTTTTAACTGCTGTCTCCTATGCGGCAATTAAATAGTGGTACTCAGTTCACACACCTTTGAAGTTCCGGAGCAAGTGAGTGGTGACAGTGGTTGAGCGGTAGAGTGGACCCGCGTGGGGAGCGACTTCTGCAGGCTTTTCAACGCATCTGGAAATGCTTGAATATCGAAATTGCCAGCTTTTTACATCTAGCTCAACAGCTACACCTGTGTTTCTTAACTCCAGTCACATTTTGGTGCATTCTCAGCTCCAAGAACACCTGATTTAAATAATTATTGAAACCTTTTTTGGATTGACATAGGTGTGGTAGAGCAGGAAAAACTAAAATATGCAGGCCATAGGTTGAGAACCACCAGTCAACACTACAAATTCCTTCCACTGGCACATTTTTATAACCTAGCAACAAAAGAGATGCTGCAAATTATTTTGGCCTGCAATCCTACTCCACCTTCCCATTTGGTCCAATTCTTTTCACAGTGTTCCAGACCTCATAAGATATACTGCACTTTATCACAACCATTATTAATAGCACCATAACATAAGGGGATTTTAAACTGCATTCAAGATACCATCCGCCCACTCTGGATCCCTTGAACATCATCAACTACTGACCAGAATCTTAATTTTTTTCCTAAAATCCTTGAGTGCACTGTTTACAATCAACTGTCTCTCTTTCTCCTACAGTACAACTTCCAAGATCTGATCCAACAATATAACCAATCTAATTTCAAACCAATATGTTTAGTTGAGACTGCCCTTGTCCATTGAAGTTAAATGCTGCTAGATCCACCAAATTGTCAGCAGACATCATCCTCCTTGACCTTTCAGTAGTGTTTCACAGTCAACTACAAGACTTTCTTGTTCATCCTTATAAGTGTTTGTGCCACAACAAGTGCCAATGACAAGCTGGAAGGATTGTCATATGAGGTGGTGTGTAAGTGATCAACTGCACAGTTACCACTGGTGTCCCCCAATGCACAGTTCTATTCTCTTGTTATACTTGATCTCTTGGTCAGGTCATATTCTCAGATCAGGTTAAAGTGGCTCTCCACTTACACGTTACATTCAACTGACTAGTTACCCTTATGTATGGTACAGTAACTAGTCAATTGAAACTTAAACCTAGACATTTGTCTGCTTACCCCTCTGGCTTTCTCTGCCTGCATCATATTTTAAGAAGTTGTTTTATGAAAAATGTACTTTTCGGTACTTTTTTGAAAATTCAGATGCGTCTCTAATGTGTACGTTTACAAATCAAAAATGTGGGGAAAAACATTCCCTGCTTTCACCATGTACTAGGTGGTGCTTAAACAAGACATTAAATTTTTCCCCTATTGTGACCTTAAACAATAAGAGCCCCTACCAAGATGGTGGACTGAGGTTCTTCAAGACTTTTGAACAACCGAATCACTCAAAATTTTCAATCAACATCTAAACATTTTCCTGAAAAATATGAAAATCTCAATTCAACCTCACGTCACACATATATAAATGTATACAGTAAATGGAAAATTGATACTTCTCTGTTGAACTGTGATTGTGACTGTGGAGCACACAAATTAGCCAGGGTGATATTGATCTTTATAGATATAACTAACATGATGTCAGTCACAACAGTGGATGGCAGAAGTACCATTAACTGACATTAGGCTACTACAGTATGTGCTTTCATTTAGGTTCATTTCACAGCCAGAAAATTACATGATGATTACCTGATCACCTACCAGATTACCTGATGCTTTGTTGCACATATAAAAAGAAACATAGCAACTGATGGCTTCTGCTTAATATTTTCATGTGCAGTAGTCTTATAGCTTATTTAAAAAATAAAGATGTGTGTGGAAATGGATAAAGGCTGTAATAAGATTATTAATTTGCAGAAGTTTAATTTATCATAATGTGATTAATTCAGATGGTGTAATTTTTTTTTTTTTCGGATTTGTTGGCATTTGCGAGCATTAGCCTTAGCTTATTCAGTGCTTCTGTTGCAAATAAGATGATGCCATGGATTATGCTATGCTTTACATTTCATAAACTGATGTGCAGGTAATGTGAACTAATAATACCATTTTAAGCTTTTTAAATGCTTGAAATGTTCTGGAGCAGAATCCCAAATAGTAAAAAAAAAAAAAGGAAAAGGAAAAGCTACTGCACAACAAGTAGTGTCCTTAATCAGAGAATTTGGTATTGAGACTTGTTAAAACGTGACGTGTTAAAAGCTAGTTGCCTATGAAGCACAACAAAGATGGTTCAAAGGCCTTTTGGAACAACTTAGGATCAGTTACTAAGGAGACAATGTGTTGTTTAGGATGACATCATCAACATCATCAGTTATACAGTATTTTGTGGGGTATGTGGGCTCTGGCCCCCGATAAGAAACATCCATTTTGTCATCCTTTTGCCAACCAAAAAAGGTTTGGAGTGAATATAAATGTTTTTGAGATTTAGGAGTAAAAACAAAAAAAATAATTTAGGCAATGATTTAGTATATTAGAAATATGAAAACACACACACACACACACACACACACACACACACACACACACACACACTCTCTCTCTCTCTCTCTCTCTCTCTCACACACACACACACACACACACACACACACACACACTCTCTCTCTCTCTCTCTCTCTCTCTCTCTCTCACTCACTCACACACACACACACACGCACACACACACACAGGCATGTCTCACATGGGTTAAGTGAAAGCAGGTCAGTCAGTCGTATCCTGGATAATTACCAGTGCTTAAGTTGGACCACACCTTAGATAAACCCCTAATGCTTCAAGTCTGCCACAAACACTCTGCCTCCAGCAAGCTGCAGCATGTTTCACCCTCTCTCTCTCTCTCTCTCTCTCTCTCTCTGTGTGTGTGTGTGTGTGTGTGTGTGTGTGTGCGTGTGTGTGTGTGTGTGTGTGCGTGAGTGTGTGTGTGTGTGTGTGTGTGTCTGTCTGTCTGTCTGTCTGTCTGTCTGTTTTTTTCTCTGTTTTTCAATCGCAACCTGTTAATCTTTTTGGAACACACATGTTTGTCCCATATTAAAAAATCACACACATGTTACATGTATTTATGTAAGTAATATAAATGTAAAAAACAGGTGCATTTCATTATGCTATGTGATGACAACACCAACACCATGTGTATGGAATCCAGAATGTCATTTAGTACACACATAAAAATTAATTCTTAAGTCTACAAAACTGTTGCAGATAAATTATTTTTATTTCCTACATAAAGGGAATTTTTTTGGTATCAGGATCACAAAGAAAAATTGCAACATGCAATCTCTCATACTTTGCATTTAACTTTACAAAACAAATCATATTACAGGCATATGTTTTGTTGCCTTAATCGTACTATGGATGTTAAATAAAATATTTATTAAAATTTAATGATTTATACATGTGAAGGAATAAGGGATTACAACAGATATATGCCTACTCTAATATATTCACACAAACTTTCGGAAGTTATAAAAACGATTGCATTAAGGCTTGGCACATTGTTATAAATAAAGACAATAAATGTTCTTTTGAGAAAGTACAGTATTGCTTTGTTCCATTCTACAGTGCACTTTAAAGTGTGCTCCCTACTCCCTGCTCCCTGAGCAGGGAATATTTATTAAGGGGGCTTTTTCTTAACAAAATTTTAACATCTGGATCACCCTGCATTTATAACCTTTAATTTACAAGATATATGGGAAATTATTCCTGTGCAAGTTTTTTTTTTTTTTTTAGATTACTAGTCTATTGTATATAATAGGAGGATTTATAAAAAAAGGATTTACACTTACTCACTCACTTACTCACTCACTTATCTATACTGCTTTACAGGGTCGCGAGGTACCTGCAGCCTATCCCGGAAAAAATCAGGGCACAAGGCAGTGTACATCCTGAACGGTGTGACAATCCATTGCAGGGCACACAATGGATTAATGATAATAAAAATATAAATTCCGTTTCTATTTTTTTTTACACACTGCAGCAAGTAGACGAAGAAGAAGATAAAAAAGGAGCTATAAAAATAACAACAACAACAGGGAGTAGTTTTAACTAGTGCCAAATTAAATTCAAAAGGGTGTACCATGCTTGATTCGTAGGAACTTAAGAAGTTTGCCTCACCCATATGCACACGCACGAACACACAGTATAGACGATAATACTACACACACAACACAGGTGTGCAGTAATTGCTAAAAGCAAGAGACATTTACACAGTTACGTCTCAGTCAGGTTTATTATGTGTGTGTACAGGGGTACATGTATGTGATGTTTTGACTGAGTGATGGATTCCAGACACCTAATCCACCAAGACACACATTAAAATCTGTAAAGTGCTGTTTGCGGTGTGCATAATGCTTTATGACTGAGAATGGAAAACATTATTTTTTTGTATTGGGAATGTGGGGAAGGGGAATAATTTGCTGCTTATTCTTTTTGTAAATAGGTTCTTTAATGGTTTAATAGTTCAAGTATTGTTAGTTTAACTTGGTTCTACACAGAAAACCAATCTTATTTCATATGTTTGTAATAAGGACAATTGAAAGTTCAAGATTAGATTTTTTTTTTAAAGAAAAGGCTTACACAAACATAACAATATGAAAATATTAAAGGCTAACTGTTGATGTTTTTAAAGAGATTTTACTAAACCCATAGACATTTAAGGGGTCTGCATTCAATTCTTTGTTCTACGAGTAAAGAGGCTTTGACAAGGACACAAACATTTAATAGTGGGTTCTTCTAGGGTTCTTTGGATTGTGGACGGGTGTACCGTTCCATATAGGCTCTACCTAAAATCTTGTAGAGTTCCCATGAAAGAAATAAGGGTATCAAGAGAGCAACAAACTAATAAAAGGACTTTTAAGGGCTCTAGGTTTGACTGTTTTTTCTAGGGATCTAGAGCGGTCTTTGACAGAGCTCATTGCAATCATTAATGGTTCTTTCATTAATGTTGTTGTTTTTCAAAAAGAACCTGTAGAACCATGCATATATATGGCTTATATATTTATGGCTTGGTTATTAAAGATAATGAATGTTATAAAGAATTTGAATATTTAAATCATGTTTACTGTTAAGATGATGTGCAAGAATATATATTTTTAAAAAAAGGTCATATATATATATTTCTTGTGAAGCAAAAATAGCTCCTTTATTTGTGAGAGTGTCAGCCTGCTGTTTTTCTGTTTATGCAGAAAGACACATTATTGACCTTGAACCTGTAAATCTGACATTTCCTCTCTGTACGGGCGTATACTTTGTTTTGTCTCTCACAGGATGTTCGACATCCTCTTGGTACTACTTCACCCTTTGTCTCGTCTAATCCTCTTTTATTACACCGCGTTCACCCAGGGTTCAGTAATGAAACCCAACTTGTCCCAGTATGACAGTGAGTCATCATACGATGGCACCTTTATGTGCACTACCTGTTTGTTTTTATGGGAGCAGGTTGTACACGGGTCCTTCCTGTGCCTGTGGCTCTGACAATCGGCACTCGATTCAGATTTACCGCCGTTTTGTCTCGTTAATCGCTCCCTTTAATCCAAACAGAGGATTGAGTCAAGGCCCACCCAGGTGAGAATGGGCCTGAGCAGCGATGCAGATGTTTGCTCGCGGTTCATGACACAGATAACACAATAGGTGTGTATGTGTGTGTGTGTACTGTGGGAATCCTTGCTGCTTAAAAACCAGAAACCAGAAAGTTCCTTTGGCAAATAGTTTGCTTGTTTGTGATTGCTTTTGAATGTGAGCCAAAAAAATGAAGAGACACATCATTATCTCCCGTATTTCTATGTAATCACTCACTTCCTTTAGCTTTCTGACCTCTCCTATGCACCTTAACTTCAAATAAAACAGCTTGTTCTTCATAAACACATGTACAAATGAGACCTGAGGCAGCGGGAGTGTGCGGTTAAGTTCGGAAGTGTGATAATAACATGCTAAACATCTCAGCTTTGAAGTTTCAGAATGAGTTTCAGGTCATATACAAGTTCGCCGCAGTTGCGATGTGCAGATAATGTTATATTATTATGAGTAAATACGTTAAACAGTTGACATTTGGGGAAAATTACAGGGAAGCAGAAACATGTAGTGGATATGAAGTGAAGCTTCCTGCTGCTGCACAGCAAGTAAAAGTGGTGAAAAA
This sequence comes from Clarias gariepinus, assembly GCF_024256425.1. Taxonomy (NCBI): domain Eukaryota; kingdom Metazoa; phylum Chordata; class Actinopteri; order Siluriformes; family Clariidae; genus Clarias; species Clarias gariepinus. The sequence goes on along the minus strand of NC_071114.1, from coordinate 18,783,522 downwards.
TCTCCATCGTGACCTTTTCCCATGATCCTTTGTTGACACACTATGCAGCAGAGTGTAATGTCTTCTCATTAAATAGTGAGTAAACGCCACAGAGATTTAGTGGTCAAGCTCTTACAGTCACTATTACAATGCAATATCATGCTAATACATCAGCACTGACCAGCTTCATATTGTGCTACAGTTATTGGGTAGAGATCTGTTACATCTTTCAAGGAACACACACTCGTGTAAATAATGTGTTTAATAATTTACAGTGAAAATGAAATAAAATTTGACACTTGGATATTCAGCCGCAACCCACTGCGTAGCATTAATAAACGTACCTGGTTTAAAAATGCATTGTATGGTCAAAAATATGAGCAATCCTGACCATAACACACACACACACACACACACACACACACACACACACATAGATAGATAGATAGATAGATAGATAGATAGATAGATAGATAGATAGATAGATAGATATCCATGTTGTGGATGGTTCACCAATCTTTCATTACTGCTAGTTAACGTGTGCATTAGCTTTCACTAGTCCACTGACATGTTCATGTCTTACCTCTCTAGCTTAATTGTTGCTAATGCAAGATACTGTACAAAGCTAACTAGCTTCTAAAAGTTTGATTCCAATCCCATTTGTCATTCAACCCCAGAACAGTCAGTTAGCTTAGGCTGTGGAGACATAAACCTGAAACTTTTGAGATTTACAAGACTGTAACCAACTTCATGGTCTATTCTCCTCAATTTTTGCATGGAATAATTTTAAAACTTTTTTTCCACCCCCGTTCCTAAGGGAAAAAAAAAAAAAAAAACTACGATATAACTAAAATTTCCCTAAACATTATATCAGGAAATAAGCAAAAGAAAAAACAAATAGAGACTGCAAAATGAGCAGGTGAAGATTGTTTAGGTATTGTACATGCCACTTAATGCCAGAGATCTAGTTAGAACCAGTTAGGAAGTATTGTGAGGATGATATTACAAGATAGTAGTGTAGATGCATAAGCAAAGCTATAAGGGATATAGCAGTGTAGCTGCAGTGTATACGTGTGACATGCTTAAATCATAAGCAATATCATTCTCTGATTTTCCACTTTCATGTTGTTTAATAGCCTTTTAGGTCACTTTCAAATGAATACTTCTCTTTTGCCTCTTGCTGCCACTACTGTTTTTCTGGACGTATAAGCCATTATCGAGATTACTGTAATAATTTCAAAAGAAAATCAAAATCTAAAAATAACACTAAAACAATAAGAAATGTGTGTTTTTGTAAAAAAACAAAAACAAAAAAAACCATGAGATACTCACCTTGGACATCCATGCAGTCAGACATTGTGCGAACGAACATTAAGTGGCATACATGTTATAAGAAAATCGTTTTGACGGGGTATTTACAATAGAGGGTCCTTCATTAAACATTATATAACAATATATACCCCTGGTGTGGGTGATCGACATCACAAATTAAATACAACACGACAATGACATACAATAACATTTTTAGAAAGCATGATAATTGGGTTCTTTACCCAATGAAATTTGTAGTTGTTGGAATAAAACACTGGACAACTTGATGTAATAGGAAAATAAGCACAACATCACTCAATGAATTATTCCATGCCCATTTTGAAGATCTGATACTTATGCATTAAGGTACTTATAAGAACTTTTTGTTTGCTAACTAATGAGACTAACTATATAAAATCCCATAAATGTGCACAATTTAGTCATAAAATGGAGAAGAGCGCATGTTGAAAAAAAACACAGAGTGTTAGCGCATAATTAAATTCATACACATGCACACACACACACACACACAAAAGAGAGTGTTAAAATTTTGCTATAAATCAGAAACCAGTTACATTATGGAACACCACAAACTTCATCATGAAATTTTATTTTAATTCCTCTGAGTGACTGCAGCCTTGATTACAAGATGATTTGAGAACCGTGTGTGTGTGTGTGTGTGTGTGTGTGTGTTTGTGTGTGTGTTTGTGAGTTGATAAGCATCTGCTTTTTTTGATGGCTCAGTAGCACTCAGTTTGCTGAGTGAGTGTACTGTAGGGTGGAGGGATGGAGCGATGGAAGGATGATGTTTGTTTGGAGCAGGGATACGGTCAGGCCACCATGACTGAGATGTAAAGATGGACAGATGAAAGCAAGCGGTGCTGAAAGAGACACGGCTAGTGCAGAGCACCTGAAGAAACAGAAACACAGCAACACGAAACGATAAAATCTCTCTTGCTCAGCCAGAGAGAGAGAGAGAGAGAGCGAGAGAGAGAGACGAGGGTAGGGTATGGAAAGCAAGAAAAGGAAAGGAAAACAAGGAAGAAAGGGAGACAGGTAAGCAGAGGAAACTTTTAATCTTTTATTTGGGTAGGTAAGAGAGTATAAAGAAAAGAAAAATACAGAAAAGCAAAGAAAGTGGGAGAGAGGCAAGGAATACAAACATGGGGAAAAGAGAAGTAAAGACACAAGGACAGAGAATTGGTGGAGCAAAGAGAAGAAAAAGCAAAAGCAATGGAGAAAGAACATAGACAAATGAACATACATATACATACGATAATAGAAAGATAAAGGAAGAGAAAAAGATAAAGAGAGAAAGTGAAACATCAAAGAGATGGAGTAAGTAAGACTAAGGTGAAAAGAAGTGTGTGTGTGTGTGTGTCAAGGTGCTCTTATTCTTAACACATTAAGCCATAAGCCTTTTAATCAGGGTGGGTGCATGATTAACAAACACCGACAACACACACACACACACACACACACACACACACACACACACACACACACACAGTGCATATTATTTTCCTGTGACTAAATAAAGTTACTTCGTCATTAATCCCTAATTTTTTAAAAAGAATGATGGTGTCCAAGCACTAGTGACACATTGGGATAAGTGCATTAGTGAATTATATACAGAAATAAAGGCAGTCTTTGCTCCCAAACTGTGTTTTGTTATTTTGCACTGGCAAAAGTCCTGGTTTGACTGGAACACTCCTCATATCATTGTGATAATCTGTGTTATCTGTTTCTGAAATATAAGTGATTAAAAAAATATTATTATTGTTATTAATGATGACAACACCAATAAAACAACAAAAACTATAATCACCATAATCATCAAACAATTAAGATATTTGTTTTGAATAATGCTCCATACATATACTATATACAATAGGTAACACAAAGTCTTCTAATAGTTATAGCTAATACAGTGGAACCTTAGATTACGAGCATAATTCGTTCTGGAAGTGGTCTCGTATTCGAAAACACTCGTAAAAGTTTTTCATAAGAAATAATGGAAACTCAAACTATTCGCTCCACAGCCCAAAAAAATAAATACATAAAAATAATTAATACAAAATACAAAGTAAAAATAAAACAAATTAATCTGCACATTTTATTCTGAGGAAATAAATAGTTGTCATAACAATAGCAACAAATTTTGGTGCACACATTTTATTTATTTATTTCTTGCATGTTGTCAAAACAAAAAACCCTTTGTCACACTATTAACAATTAACAATTGTATGTAGTGATACTTACTTTTGCATCACAATGATACCGAATGCTCACTCTGTGGTCTATCAAGGGCCTCAACAAAAAAAAAAAACTCTTCTTAGTTGTGTTGGACTAATGGCACTTAGTTATTAACCTAGTTAACCCAGTGTAAGTATGTATCCAATTATGTAAACATTAAAGCACTTTTTTTCGTAAGTCGCTCTGGATAAGAGCGTCTGCCAAATGCCTAAATGTAAATGACACACACACACACACACACACACACACCACACACACACAGACACACACACACACACAGATAGAGAGAGAGAGAGAGAGAGAGAGAGAGAGTCTCTCTTTTCTGCTCTTCATACAGCCTTCTTCTGCTGCTATTCAGAATTCTAAAACCACCTTCTCTGACTATGGTGAGGCCTACAAGCTTTTTATTCTGCCATCCTGAGGTCTGCAAGCTTTCAAACCCATAATAAGGCAACAAGCTCCTTCTCAGGCCATCCTTAAACATACAACTCTTCCTTAGCTTTCTTAATGCTAAACATCATGTTGAGGCTTACAGTATATACTTTATGGACAATGGTATTTGGCCAAACTTGAAATGACATTATATCCAAATACATATACTTTGATATGGAGCGTAAGATTATGGAGTGTTTCCGTGGGAATTCCTGTCTATTCATAGAGCACTTATAAGGTCAGGCATTGATGTTGGATGAGAAGGCCTGGCTCACAATCTTTGTTTCAGCTCATCCCAAAGGTGCTTGATAGGGTTGGGGTCAGGGTGAGCCAGTCAAGTTCTTCCACACAAAGCTCATCAAATCATGCCTTTATAGTCCTTGCTTTGTACACTATGGCACAGTCATGTTGGAATAGAAAAGGGCGTTGCCAAACTACTGCCACAAAGGTGGAAGCATAGTATTGTCCAAGATATTTTGGTATGCTAAAGCATTAACGTGGCCCTTGACTGGGGATAAAGGGCGTGATTGAAAAACCTGAATTCAATAATTAACAAGTCTGGCTAAGGACTGTACTTTGGTGCATATTGGACATGCCCAAAATCTAGCCACCATAAAACAAGGTCCATTTCCTACCATCCCAAGACCTACAAGCTCCTGCCCCAACTATCCTAAGGTCTACAAGTTCCTACTCCTCCCATGCAGAGGCCTCTGTCCTACAAGCTTCTCTTTTAAGGAGGTTTACAAGTTCATATTACAGCCACTTGGAGTAGTACAAGCTCTTACTCCCATTCAAGGTATGAAAGCTACTACCTCACCACTTTAATCCTAAAAGCAAATAAAATTTCAACTTATTTACTCATCTGAAACTTTTTTTCAGTATTATCCAACTTTTAGTACCTTTTTTTTGCCTGAGCAAACTGTAAGTTCTTCTGTGCTAGCTTAGTAAATACCCATGAGGCTGTTGGATGTCTTTCAATCCTTGTGTGTGTTTTTATCTCACATTTAACCTCAGATCAGCAGAGGGATTGGCAGAGGAAGTAAGATCGCCGACTCTCTGTGTGGTCCTAACTGAGTGGGAGTGCAGATTTTTGCCCTCAGCTGCTCACTTCATGCTCCGTTGCCTTTCCTGCCCCTCCTGCACCCTTCACCTCTTCACCTGCCCCCTTTCTAACTTACCTGTACCCTTCACCTTATTACCTCTGGCCCATTTTTCAAATACTGATCTTGGAACAGTGGCTCCTCCTCCATTCCAGTCCTATTTTTAAAATGCCTTTAGTGATTGCAGTGACTTTATCAGTTTAAGAGAAGTTCATTAGATAACCATTAGGTGAGACATTGCATTGACATAATCCAGAATGCATTACAATCAAGAAGTTTCCCTTTAGTATAAAAATATTTTATATTTTATTGTAAAAATATTAAATATTATTGCCTAATCCTGAAGGGATTCTAGCTGTTATTCAACCTTGCGTATATCCATCAAGTTTAATTGTTGTCACAGCAAGGGATGAATGCATTAGTACTGTATATAAATGCAAAATGATATGTCTTCGATTTGTACCTGTATTTGTATCTACTGTATTTAGAAAAGATTATTTGTTAATTCCATTTAAATCGCTGGAAATCTTGGTGATCTTGAGACGTCTTTGTCAATGACTTAAGTTTTTGCCTGTTTTTTTTTTAAAGTTGTTTTGTATAAGAACATCTGGTGTGTGTGTAAATATAATGCACATTTAAGAAACCAGGTCAAAAACTAGCCCAGGTTCTAATGTTTGAAGCATCCTCTCTTCATCTGGATTCTGTAGGCGGTAAATCAGAACTTATTGTTTTTAGCCATAATAGGCTCTTCTTGGGCTTTGATATTATCTCTCACATGGTTCAATCTTAAGTGGATAGCCCAAAACTGGTAGCTGTATTTCCCACTGTTAAATCATAACTTGTAAGTAGTTAGTCTGGCAATCCAGTTGAATCCGATTATAATGTACCAATGGAGTACCTTACAAGTAGTTTTATTAATCAGTCCAGTGTTTGTTATATAAGACGTAATAAGATGAAACCACAGTTGTTTTCTTTTTGTGTGGAAAAAAGGAAATGGGAATTATTTAACATAGGATTAAACTAAGGTTATAAATGTGAAACCAAAGAAACCTCAGACGCAATGAATTATAAGACTGGTAGATGATACATAATTTGCATATACGTTGAAAAAAAGTGTTGCACACATTCTTAAAAAGTTTAACATAGAAGAATGATCTGATTACATGAGGCAATCAACCCTGTTCAAACTTGTGTTTAACGCTATCCATGTGATCCAATCACCAAAGACAGGTTAATACAGAGTATGAACGTAGCCATAGTTTTATTCATGTAAACTCTCGTGAGGCAGCAAAAGAACCAGAGACATGAATTGTGCATGTTGGGATTTTTAAGTGCTAAGCAAAATGACTTAACGCTTGTCTTTAAGTTGATCAGCGTAATGAGTTTTTCGAGGGCAATCCTAAGCTACTCAGATAGCAGAACCATTTAAAATACCTAATCTGAGGCAACTCACTGAACTTTAGGCCTCAAACGTTCTCATTTACATACCAGTCAGCATGAATTTCCTGAGCACAGCAGAACCATTATCTGACCTTTGGATAGGCCGTACAAAATGACATCACCCTCCTCCCCTATAACACGGGGATTAATCACACATTAAATTACCTGGCGTGTATGAGTGCATTTCAGTGTCAGCACGTTGAGCATTTTTACATTTTAAAAAAATATATTTTCCTCCACAAAGTTGGTAGCAACTACTTTGTAAAAGAAATAAAATCCTTGTAACCAATTGGTTTTGGGACTGATATAGTGATATTCTGCCTGGTTTACTCTTTTCTTTATAGAAAGGAAAGATTAAGACAATCCGTTACAAGCCACCTCGACTTAAAGCACTGACAGTAAAGAGGATTTCTCAGCTTCCTTCGCTGAGGATGCTGAGGAATAGGGCTGCATTCGTTTTCGTTTTGCCCACCTTGAAGTGAATTTAAGGCCCCTGATATAAAATCACCCTACTGTGGCTCATGTCACACTTACACACCTGATTTTAAATCTGAGCTTGTCCTGCTTCTCATTATCTCTACATTTCCACAATATTCCATCATTCTTATTAACTTATAAAAGGTGCTGTCTTTCTTGTTTTTTGTTCAAGCTGTTTTTTTTGTTTATTTTGCAGTTAGCAGGTAAATTAGGGATTTAAGGCTTTCATAAGGTAGTAGTTAAATAATAATCACCCTGTGTTAAAAAAAATTTTTTACTCTTCTTTATGTGCTGCTTTCTTTTCTGTCTTATCAGACTTGTTTTAAATTACATTATGTAATGAAGTAATAAACTTAAAGAGATCATTTTTTGTCTCTCCTGAAGTTGAGACCAAATAATAAAACTTTTTATATTACCAAGAAACCACAAATATTGAAATCTTCTGTCCGGAAGTTACAGCTTTACATCTGACTGTTACAAGCACTGACACTGGAGACTCCTTCCCAAAAAATGTTAAATAAACAATCCCTTACAAGAAGAAATTTGTTCAGATCACCAGAGTTTGTTTTTAAAATTCAATATAGAAAAACAAGGCTTGTGTGTTGAGGTGGCTTTGACCATGTCTGTGGTTGTAAAGTGGGATGTGATTGGTCATCTCAGCTGGGTGACATCAGCAGCAGTTAGTTTTGTTCACTGTGAGTGATTTATGATCTGAGGGTTATTGCTCAGGAGTCGAGGCCTGCTGTTCTTTTAAACATGGTGACAGCTGGGAGACTCAGCACAGCTTTTTCATTCACACACACACACACACACACACACACACACACACACACACACACACACACACCTATTCATCTACTTAAGATTTTAAGACAAACAACACAATTTCTTGGTAAAAAAAAAGAAAACACTCACTTTTTTAAATAATTGTAATTTGTTAAATCAAGTCAATTTCTCTATCATGTCTTATACCAGAGACTTGATGAATTCTGGATTCTGATTGAATGTAGAGATTAATTTTCTATAATAGCAGCTCTGACAGTAGTGCCGTTGCACATTAATATTAATGCACTGCTTGTAATACAATATTGTTTCTAGTGTAAGTACTCATTCATATGGACTTCTATGGCTGACAGTCCACAGATTTAGTCCACTGATTTATATAGTGTTTTGAGATTTTTATTTGACATTTATGGTAGGTTATGTTTTTTTGACATCTTTAGGACAGAGGTGCATTTTTGCTTGTTGTTATAGTTGTTGTTATAGTTGTTGGTCACTTACTACCTTCAAGGGAGAGACAGAGAGAAAATAGGAAAATAATCAACCTCACTGTAATAAATCTACCTCTCCTTCATCTTACTCCATTGTACATTATTTTACTATAAGAGCATTCCCCTGAGTATCCGCATTGCTTTGTAATCTTGTCCAACTGAAATGTTCAACTTTTTCACTGTTTTCACAAGATAATTATAAATCAGATTTTTTCATAAATGTATACATTTTACAAAGGTGTAATCCAAACAATGTGTTGATTACTTCCTCCTTTTAATTCCCTTTTATTTCTAGCGGCCTCCCACGACTTTCACATAGTGGTGGTTTTATGCTGTGGCCACTGCATGAAAAGAGGGGGTACAATGAGATTTACGATTTACGGCATGCACTGATGAGGAATAAGAAGTTTAAAAAAAAAAAAGAAAGAAAGAGACCCAGTGCCAGTCACCACCCACATCTCGTTTATCATGCTCGTTTACGTAGCAGATGGCAGTGCCAAGCTTGCCAGAAAAGTGTGCCAGGCTCACACCAAAAGCGTCCGGGCCCCTAAAAGAGTCAGCTGCATGCACATGACATTAGTGTATAGCTGACCTGTCTGGAAAGTTCCACGCCCGCTGGCGAGGTGTTTGTGTGCCCAGGTGGCCCGCTGGAAATAAATTTTCTTTAGAAGGAGTCAAAGACACTAAAATGGCTTTTGTTTCCAGGACGCCAAGTGTCCAGAAGCCAGAGACTCACCCCGTACAATTTGTTTTTCCAAAGACGGGATACTGTTGCCCTCTCAAAGGCCAACATATGCCACTCTGGAGCTGCACAGGGCCATAAAATCACATTAACACAGCACCGACCTAAGGTGAATGCTCTGCAAAGGACACTGGAGTAACGAACCACAAGAGAATGTTCATAAAGAACATTCTGAAAACATTTCTGATGGGCGTCTGGTAAACATTTTAAAGGTGAAAAATTGTAGTACACAGATGTTTTTGTTTTTTAAAACACAAGTAAAAAAAAAAAAGCAATCAGTTAAAAAATTCCCCTTAGTGGTTTTTTAGATAGCTAATTGTTTTAAGCTTTCTAAAGGATTTCTAGTCAGGTGACTATTTTGAAATAAATAAATAAACGAATGAAGAAATAAATAAAAAAATTGTATATATATAAAATTACATACTATATATATATATATATATATATATATATATATATATATATATCCTTAAGGCCACCAGCACTGATCGATGCATAGGACAACCGGGCTGGGTTGCTAGCCCAACACCCAACTCTGTTCCGGCACTTGGGAAACGGCAACGGCGAAGCTCTAGACCTCCGGCTGCGAGAAGTTACAGCCCCACGCGGGAACCGGATGATAGGGCGAGCAGTTTACCACAGCGCCACTCGGAGGCCCATATATATATTCCCTCATTTATAATATATACAACATATTAACATATATAACATATATATGTTTGTATATAAAACCATCAGAACATCCCTCTGATTACAGTTGGTCTTGGTATTTTAAACCTCAAATTAAACACAACATGTACATTTGTTAGGCATGCAGTTATGTATTTAACAAAAATACTACGTACTATCTTACTGCATCTCCAGGATTTTATTAAAATCTCCAGGATTTTATTAAATATCTTATATAATATTCAGCCCATCAATTAATTGATCATCAGCAGGTGTGCAGACCTCTTTAAAAGCAGAAGTTTTGGCAATTTGCTGGACTGGATCATTCAGGTGTGTTAACACTCCTGAGAGGGAGTAGACATCCCACATTCACCTCAACTCCATGACTGCCAAATTATAAGAAGACTGAAATTATAATTTCAGTTTGTTTGGAAAGGCTGTCAGGGGAAAGACTCTTCTGAATAAAAAAAAACAACAACACAGAAGCAGTATTGAGGTTTGCAAAATGCATCTGCAAAAACCACAAAACTTCTGACACAATGTCCTGCAGAACTCTTCATACCATTGTTAAGCACAATGAGGGAGGGCTGATGATTTGGACAGCCACAGGCACATGAGTTGACCATGAACTCCACAAATACCAGAGTATTTGAAAAGCAAATATTCAACAGCTGAAGCTTGGGGAAAACTTGGTCATGCACTAGGACAAGGATCTGAAGAACACCAGTAAATCTACGTGAGAATGGCTGAAAAATAAAAGAATTAAGGTTTTGGAATGGCCTGTAATTGGCGTAATTTTTTTTTAATGCACAAGTAATATAGTGTTGTTATGTAGTTATGTCGTATCTGATTATATGTATCATCTCACATCCCATTTATACAGTAAATACACTAACTGTCAGTTTCAGCATGTGAAAATAGGCCTGTATGGTCCACTATACAGAGGAGAGAGCATCTGCTTACCAAAACCACATTTTAAACCAGTCACAGAAGTATTTTTGGCAAGAAAACATCCTGATAAGATTATGTCATCTTCAAAAAAACACTTTAACTCCTTAAAAATTGTTTCCAAGTCATTCCAAATTGCATCTGTCTGTATCCTTTTATTTACAGACAGACAGACAGACAGATATATAGATAGATAGATAGATAGATAGATAGATAGATAGATAGATAGATAGATAGATAGATAGATAGAGATGTTTTTAGAAGTCTGTAATTTTAAGGGGTTTAATACATATATTATTATGTTTATAATAGATTAATAGATTTTTCTTGGCTACATGAGGTCATGTCCTCATCTTGTTTCTTATGTCTGTCTCTGTCTCAGCGTTGTCTGGACTCTGTTGGGCTTGGCGTAGAATCGAGGCGATTATCCTCGGACGGTTTTGCAGCACAATCAGCTGTTTTTGCGTTTGTAAATGAGAGTAGTGTATTCTTCTCGGACCCAGACGAGTGCACAGTAAACAAAGCGGCTGGTGTTGCTCACGCTACTGTAATTATCTGAAGACCGACTGAAGTAAAGAGAGTGCATTGTCTTAAAGCCATGACGGAGGATTACTGTGAGCAGAAACTAACGCCTGGCAGACCAATCACACTATGTGTCACATTATTTATACATTTACAACAGGAAGTGGAGATTTATGTCTTACAGGCATCATTGCACATCCACTCCTTTCTCTACAAATATGCTATATCTAACTGACACACAAGCTGTTTTCGTTTTTTTTTCTTTTGTCTTTTAATTTAAAAGTTTAACCGTTCATCATGAAGTTACTTCTCTAACAGACATCATATTTTTGGTACTTGTGTAGATAGATAGATGTTTGTCTATCTGTCTGTATGTCTGTCTGTCTAGCTATGTTCTGAAAAACTGTAATAAATGTAATAAATGATAGATAGATAGATAGATAGATAGATAGATAGATAGATAGATAGATAGATAGATAGATAGATAGATGACCTTTTTATGTTTTGTTACAACTGTAATAAATGATATCTGTCTCTCCAACTATATGTATCAATGTACATATCTATCTGTTTGTCTATCTATCTGTCTTTCAGTTTGTCGATCTGTCTAGCTATGTTCTGAAAAACTGTAATAAATGTATAAATCTCAGATATATGAGGTTAGATCCCATCCTTGTCACTTGGTTATATAGCAGATCCTGAGTTCCCTCTATTTGATGAGGCGATTGCACTCATCCGTCCTCATGCCTTTGTGTCAGTTGGGGGTTTTTGTGCCTTACCTTCCACCTGCCAGCTGTTCCCCAGTTATAACCCACGATCTCACCACACAATGGCTTCGTTTACTTTACATGAAACTCTCTTTTACCTTCCCAGCATGCACTGCAAAAAAGCTGTGGCGTTGTTTACCCGTGTATCTTGGGTAACTCTTAGATGAACTCTATTTTTTTTCTTTAAACACACGGGAAGGCCTGCAAGGGAATGGCTCCGGGCTTTCCTGTCTGTTTGAAGTTATGATGCCTTTTCAAATTCCGTTGCAACTCCTGTCGTGTTTTGAAGGGATTATTTCCGCACAATTGTTTCTTTTTCTTTCAAGCGTGTCTCGGTTTATTTTGATCATTTTATGAGCATTAGTGCCAGAATTATTATAATAAAACACACATGATTTATAGCTGTTTAGCAAACACATCTAATGACAGCTCACTTTATAGTTCATAACGTAAATTCACACACAAACTAAATAAATTAAGACTTATGTAATAAATGTTTGTACAATCATTTATCCCTGTTTTTTTTTGTATCAAAATTTAGAGAAACAAAACCCCCAAAAAGTTTTATTTAAAACAATATTTTAGACACAGCAATAAAGGAAATCTGTCTTTGCCTGTCTCTGTCCACATATTTATATTTACAGTACATGTCTTCTTCCTCTGTCTTTCTGTTTCTGCCTACTTGTCTATTTATCAGTCTGTCTGTCATTTTAAAATTTACAACATTTAGCAGATGACCTAGCTTCTAATCTGTCTATTGAGTCTGTACTTATCACTTTGTTTGTCAATCTATTTATCTCTTTATCTGTCTGCCTGTCTACCACTCTTGCTATCTATTTTGTCTACCTACCTGTCTCTGTATATATTTCTGTTTATTTGTTTGTCTGTCTATCTGTCTGTTTAGTGGGTTTTTCTGTCTTGTCAAAATGCTCTATCAGCCAGTCTTTCTGTTTGTCTGTCTTATTCCTCCTGGATATGTTGTCCAGTTTGTTTGTCTTTCTGTCTCTTTTTATATGTCTGTATCCTTCTATTACTCTCTGTCTATCTGTGTAATCTGTATGTCTTTTGACTGTTTCTTTACAATTATTACTTCCTCTATGAGTCTTCCTAACTTTGGCTTTTCTATTTGTCTCCCTCTATTAATATTTATCTGTCTGTCGCTTCGGTTGTGTTTTCGTCAAACAGTCTTTGTGTTTAATTATTTCTCTCTCACTCTTATTTTCTCTCTCATTTTCTCTCTATATCTCTCTCTCTGAATTATTCACATTTCATGCTTTTTTGGCATTGTATGTAATAATAAGCTGTTCTCCTGGTTTCATTTGTATCATTTAAAATGTGAAGCATATAGTTACTCCTATGAAGTGTGAGCCTGAGCATCAGTGTACTGTATGCTTCTGTTTGAGTGATGATGAAATCCTGCGGTGTGAAGCGTGCTTTTCTCATTGAATATGTCACAGTTGGGGTTATTTGTAAACAAACCAAAATTAAGATCAGGATGCTGGTTATGGGATTGTGGTTCTACCTCAGCCCTATGTCTCACATACTTTTATAATGATGTCATTTTTAATATCCATTTAGCACCACAGTGACACATTGTTGTGTAATATATTGGAGGGACATATACTCAGCTCTAGATGTATCCAAAACAAACAACTGATTTAACTGTTGTTGAAGCGGAAAAAAATCTAAAATCTGAAACATGTACCTGTTTGTATTAGCTTATTACCTAATTTAGGATATTGGGAGTAACAGACAGCATTAACTGGCAAGGTTAATGCTGACTGGATTTTAAAACACGTTCATAGATTTTGTCTGATCTACTACAAAGCTAGCATTACTGCTAAAATAAGCCAGCGAGCTAAAAAAAAAAAAAAACTGACATGATTTAGTTGTTTTTAATTATAGTCTATTATATGTATCTACACACTTACTTATACAGTTGCAGTATAAATGGATTTTCAATGGATTTGGACACCAATTTCATGAGTCAAAGTAGGGAGCGTTCAAGTCAAACCAGGTTTTGTGATGCAATAGCTCATGAATGAAAACATAAACCGATTGACATTTACAGAAGACTTCAAGCATGGTACTCTGAGACTCTTAGCTGCAGTAAAACATTTGAATGCTTCAAACATCCATGAATGATCCTGGCTGAGGTGGCTCAGAGCCATTTAGTTGTTCCTGTTAAAATTCATTTGAATCAAAGCCCTAATGAAACACTGGGATAAGTGCATTATTTTACCAGGAGATTATATACTTTAGAGAGATAAAAATATTTTTTACTTTCATAACTGTGTTCTTTATTTCTGCACAATCAAAAGTCCCAGTCTCAGTTATACACCCCTTGTATATGCTTTGTGTTTGTCTAATCCAGTTTGTTACTAGAAAGTATTGTTCATATTGTTTGATTGATTTGACAATGTTCCTGTTTCTTGACTCCTGTCCTACCTCAATCAAGTTAAAACTTTTGCCGATTTTCCTGAGTTTTTGAATCCTGTGTCACTTGTTTGTGTTTGTATAGTTTATTAAAGTGCAGTAACTTTCATTTGAGGCATCTGCTCTGTACATAACAATTGCAGAATTTAAGAGCTTATATTCACTAATGCTAATGTAAGTGATCAGGGTACAATGTGTTAACATGATGGGTCTCTGACAGGATAGTTATTTTTTCAGATTCCATTATTATTATTATTATCATTATTATTATTATCATTATTATTATTAGTAGTAGTAGTAGTAGTAGTAGTAGTGTTAGTGGTAGTTATTGCTAACACTAACAGCCATATGATAATTTTTTCAGTGACAGGTTTTAATCACTGCTATTGCTAGGTGGTCAGCAAAAATGAGCTAATGAAAACAATTTAACAGTCGTGTTGCAGTTTGTAATACTCATAGCAAGCATTTAGTGCTACTTGACCAACTAGATAAAATGATGTTACTGGTAAAATTTGCCTGGCTGACATTAGCAAACTGGCATGTTGTAGCAGGTCTCTAATGGAATTTTGGATCATAGTCACATTTGTAATCACTTTGCTAGCATTAACTATAAATGTACATACCATGTACATGACTATTATTGATAGATAATAAAGATCTAATTCGCAACCCCCGAGTGGCACAGTGGTAAAATGCTCACCCTATCATCCAAGATGATGGGCCTAGAGAGAGCTGATTGGCCAAGCTCTCTCAGAGGGGCAGGATTGGAGGCACTTAGCTCTCTCACATCAATCACAGCTCTACAGCCAATCATGGGCAAGCGGAAGGAGCGGATAGCACCTCCGAGTGTTTTATATATTTACAATGGTTGGAGAATGAAACTGAAACGCCTGGTTTTAGACCACAATAATTCATTAGTATGGTGTAGGGCCTCATTTTGCAGCCAATACAGCTTCAATTCATCTTGGGAATCACAGATACAAGTCCTGCACAGAAGCCAGAGGGTTGTTGAGCCATTCTTCTTGCAGCATAGTGGCCAGGTCACTGTGTGATGATGGTGGAGAAAAATGTTTCCTGACTCGCTCCTCCAAAACACCCCAAAGTGGCTCAATAATATTAAGATCTGGTGACTGTGCAGGCCACTTCACTTTACTTCACTTTCATGTTCATCAAACCACTCTGTCACCAAACTTGCTGTGTGTATTGGTGCCTTATCATGCTGATATACAGTATGGCACTGCCTTCAGGATTCAATGTTTGAACTATTGGGTGCACATGGTCCTCCAAAATGGTTCAGTAGTCCTTGGCAGTGACGTCCCCATCTAGCACAAGTATTGGACCTAGGGAATGCCAGGATATTGCAGCCCAAACCATCACTGATCCACCCCCATGGAAAGACAGTGAAGGTGGACTCATCAGATAACAATACATGTTTCACATTGTCCACAGCCCAAGATTTTTACTGCTGGCACCATTAAACCCAAGTTTGGCATTGGCACAAGTGATCAAAGGTTTGGCTTTAGCAGCCCAGCCATGTACATTGACATTGTGGAGCTCATGGCGAACAGTTTTGATGAAAACAAGAGAGTTGAGGTGCACATTTTATTCTGCAGTGAGTTGGGCAGCTGTGGTTTTATGTTTTTTGGATACGAACCAGGTTAGCCCCCGAACATCCCTTTCAGACATCTTCCTCTTGTGTCCACAGTTACTCCAATTGAATGTGGTTCGTCCTTCTTGGTGGTATGCTGACATTACCCTGGATACCGTGGCTCTTGATACATCATAAAGACTTGCTGTCTTGGTCACAGATGCACCACTGAGATGTGCACCAACAATTTGTCCTCTTTTGAACTCTGATATGTCACCCATAATGTTGTGTGCATTGCAATATTTTAAGCAAAACTGTGCTATTACTCTGCTAATTAAACCTTCACACTCTGCTGTTACTGGTGAAATGTACAATCAATATATATATATATATATATAAAACACTAGTTTCACCAGTCTATTATCTATTATCCCTTACCAATAGCATATGGCATATGATAATATGATATAACAACTAATTAGCAGTTTCTTTCTAGATGTTAAGAGGCAACCATAGAAGGTTAAATTACATATCCAGACATTTGATGACACGTGGATGTGCTACATCTCTAACTAAGATCAGACACCCACCCCCTGCATCACACACCTACCCACCCACACACATACTCAGATATTTCTGGAATGTGTTATTTTGACTGACATAGTCGTCTGAGTGGGGAAACATGAATTCAGGTTTGCGTGAAAGGTCAGATGCCAATCTCACACTCTGTCCTGCAGGTGAAGTTGAACCAGATTTTTTAGGTCTCAAAGGCATGCTGGGAAACGTTAATGTTTAACTGCCAATACAAACACACACAGGTAGGAGTGAAGGGATTAAAAGATTAGAGCAGAAATGTAGCCTCACCTGGGAAAGCTAACTCTAATAATAATAATAATAATAATAATAATAATAATAATACACCATCAGCTTCATAATCATCATCATCATCATCATCATCAATTGTATTATTACCAGTTAATAATGCTTATAGATAAGGATATTAGTATATTTATACAAAGTAATTAGGTTACTCACATCTTTATCCATATAGCAAAACATATAATTAGCTCAAAACCTAGCAAGAATTAACTAAACTTCTCTCCATTTCTGGTTCATATTTAGCAGGTCAGAGTTTTTTTTTTTTTAACACTTAGTTCTCAAGTTCCATGACATCAGTTCAACATGACAGATCATAGTGAAATGCAAGAACAACAAGTAATTCAAATCAATTTTATTTTATTTGTATTGCACGTTTAACAATGGTCATTGTCTCAAGAGCAGATTCACAAAATTAAAATTTTCACAATATTAAATAATTAAAAGAATATTATGGAAATGTGTGGGAGCAAGTAAGAATGTGTGTAAATCATAATGATTATTATGATCATGTCCCTGATGAGCAAGTCAAGGGCGATGGTGACTGTGGCAAGGAAAAAACCCTGAGATGGCACTTGGACAAAACCTTGAGAGGAACCAGACTCAACAAGGAACCCATCCTCATTTGGGTCATAACCGATAGCAGGATCTTTTTGCTGACATACTGATTTAGGCAGCTCAACATAACAGAAGATGTCTAAGTTAACATGGAGCCTCCAGGATGGCACCAGCATGAATCAGACAGGTGCAGAGGGCAGAAGGGATCTTGATCAATGGGAGCTCTGGAGTAGCATGCCTAGCTCCAAACCATCATGAAACAGAATCAGGCTGGTGGTGGTCCTTCTCTGGATGCCTCAGGATCCTTCTAGGGTTGGCCTCTGTCTGCTGGAGCTAGCACAATCACCTGAAGCCTCAGGATGAGTAGAAAAAGAAAGAACAGGTGGAAAGGAATTAGCATAGTTGCCATTGATTATATAGCAGCACTAGATGAGAGTGTGCATTAAAATATACTGGAATATGAAGTTATGGGATGAATTATGTGTAGGTCAGGCTAAAGAGATTTGTCTTGCGTCTGCTTTTAAAATGGGAGACTGTGTCTGAGCCCCAAACAGAAAAAAATAAATAAATAAATAAAAAAATGCCAAAGCTTAGGAGCTAAATATGAAAACGCTTTACCCCCTTTTGTGGACTTAGATATTCCCGGAAACTAACAGAAACAAAATAATTTAAATTTTAAGTTTAATTTTTTTATTATTATTATTATTATTATTATTATTATTATTATTATTATTATCATTATCTTGTTTTTATTTAATTTTTGTAGATTACTATATTATTTTATTATTTTTGTAAAGGACTTTGGGGCATTCTTGTTGTTAAAGTGCTATACAAATAAAGATGAGTTGAGTTGAGTTTAAGTTTCCACACTGTAGCTTTATTTTGGTAGCATTAAACATTGATTATACACGTAATTTCTTTATGATGCTACATTCATTACTTCATCACAGAAATCATATGCTGCACTGCTTCTTATTGAGCAGTGTACATTTAGCAAGGTTGTGTCATCGGTGGTATTTAGAGAGCCATTATATGTGGATGTATGATGAATTAGCGAGTGCATATTTAGCTTCTTAAAATAAAAGTTTTGTGAAGGTTTGGTCAATGTCAATGATGACAGTGATAAGAGACAACAGATAGCGATCTCTATGTATCCCTATGTATTTTATAAATTATTTGCAATCTGGCCACTTTAAAAGCTTTTTCCCCTTTATGCTTAGACAGCTTATATAGTTTGCTAGCTAACAACTGGATAATTTTAAAAAGAAAACATGTTTTCTAAATACTTGTACTAAATATTCATTTGACTTTTTTTTTCCTGTATCCACCTAGCTAATAATTCTGTAAAATTTTTTTTAACATACTAATACATATTCAGTGCCAGAGAAGGCAAAAAGCCAGTAAGGCTTATCTAAAGCCTCCACCAAAAGAATTAATAAAACATAACCAAGAAATACAATAACACAATAATACAACAAACTAAATGTATCACAACAATACTAGTGATAAAACAACAAGCATTTCACAATAAAATAAAGATAGACTGAGAAAGTCTGAAATAGGTTGGGTAATATAAATTACATATGGCTAATATTGACAACAGACAAATACTCAGTTTATGGCTATAAAGGCAATATCATTTATATAAAATATATTAATATTTTGTGTATAAATGTTGTTGTTTTACTTTAGAGCATGCTTTATGTACAGGATCCACTAACTACCTATTGTACATATTATTTATTATTATTCATTATTATTATCATCTATTTTATTTCATCTTTTAAATATTTTATTATTTTACATTTTTAAATATTGAATGTGTTTTTTTTTTTTTTTTGGTGCAATTCCTTATATGACAGCTAATGTGATAATGTCATGTCCTGATGCATGTTATGAAAAATCCAGTACTGTACCTTATCACTGACTCCAACAGGTCATATTCATTATATGTGTGTGTCTGTGTGTGTATGTTTGTGTGTGTATCAGTCAGTTTTCATCACGTCTTTATTTTTTGTTGTGGCGATGAAGTCCGTGCAGACATGTTTAAAATAATTTCGAAAATGGAACGTATATGGTGACATATGGGTAAATATTCCATATAAAGTATACACGCAGGTTAAATATTATCAGGTGTTTCTTAGAAAGAAACATTTTTGCTTTCCCACCTGATAAAGTAAGGACTTTTTGTATGCAACAATTTGAACAATGTTCTCTTAGCTGCGTTACCTTTCCCCCCTTCCTCTATTATCCACGTATATTTAACTCTACACTTGCATATATATCCCAAACTCTCTTAATATATATAGATTATTTATTTCTATATACACTGCACAAAATACAGAACTGTTCTTTTTTTGTATATTCAATGTATATGTACTGTATATGCATAGTTATATACTTATACTAAGTAGATACTATAAAGTATCTACCTATTAATTTATCGGCTTCTATTAACTGCAGTGTTTAATTATGAATCCTGATTAGCATCGGGAGCTCATCAGAAGCAGTTTTTTTTCTCAGTTTCGCTTTAAAACGTATGTGCTTCAAAGTAAAACAATGCTAAAAAACAGTTTATTTGATCCATACATTTAGGAAGCTGCTACAAATATTGCTTAGTGTAAGGTCTGAAATGTATCTATATAAATGTATACATTATCTATACATACAGAATATATATATATATATATATATATATATATATATATATATATATATATATATTAGCATATACAGTAAACTATTTCATAAGTTATTGTATACTTGTAACATAATTGCAATGAGTACAGAGCAAAAGGAGACCCTTTAGTAGTTATAAAAAACAATGTAAATGTTTTCTCTGGTCTATCCTCTGTGCTCAAACTCAGCAGAGAAGTTCATCTCATTACTGTTAACAGCTGCAGCACCTTTAATAATGCAAAAGGAACAAATTTTGAATTTGACACCAATTGGGTCAGTCAGAGTTTTCAAAATACATCCGTATGAATAATTGACAGCACCAATCCAATATGGGAGCAGTGGAGCATTAGGAGAGACAAACACAAGGCCAATGAATTTGTGTGGCGAAATGCTAAGACTTAAAACTTTAGAATATAAATTACAAGTGTCTTCAAACTTTAAACGTGCTATGTGAGATGGATTGATTCTTGTTATGAAAACTTATGGTATAATACCACAAAGCTATCAAATTTTGAATTGTGACGGTTGGAATGTGTTAAATATATTTCTAGAACAACAGCTGTAACAGTAGTGCAGCAGCAAATTACAGGTTTGTATTATTGTGCTCACGCCTATATATTATATTTTCTGTAACAATACCTCATTTAAAAAACTTGCATGTGGGTAATAACAGTTACTAACTGCCATAATGTTGAAATTAACTTTAAATAGATAAATACACTGCCTATCCCCCCCCCCCCCCAAAAAAAAAGAATTGCACTCCCTAATATTTAATTTGACGGCCTTCTATTTTGATTACAGCAGTGGCAAAGTTTTGATAAGCCCATGCAACATCACATCGCCAATATCTTGTATTGATGATGGATAAGACTGCATAAAATTGTTTGCAACACATCCCAAAGATTTTTAATGGAGTTAAAGTCTGAACTCTGAACCATGTGTGAAAATGATGCTCCATCCTGCCTGAACCACTCTTTTACAACTTGAGCCTGATGAATCCTGGAATCATCATCCTGGGTTGGAATATGCCCATGCCATAAGAGAAGAAAAATACATTGATGAAAAATCATGGTCACTCAGTATATTCAGGTAGTCATCTGACAAAATTCTTTCTCATAATCCTGCTGAACCTAGACCTGACCAACAGAAGCAACCCCAGATCATAACACTGCCCCAACACTTACTGTATATGGTAGGCACTAGGCATGAGAGGTGATCATTTCATTTACCTCTCTCCTTACCCTGCTGCACTCATCACGCTGGAACAGTGTAAATCTGGAATCATCAGACCACATGACCTTTTTCCAGTGCTCCACAGTCCTTTATTTATGTTCCATAGCAAACTGAAGTCTTTTTTTCTTACTAGCCTCATTGATTAGCAAGATAATACAGTATCTTAAAGAAACACAACAGTTTATTCCCAATCTATTGGGTTATCTTTACATTTTGCATGTCCAACCACATTTCTTCCTTAAAAATGATGGTTCACCAATATCCCTCCCGGTTTTAACAAACGGTTTTTCAATTCCTAGATGTTTTCCTTGCTTGATGAAGGACAATGTTCCGACCCTTTTGAAACGAGTAACATCTTTGTCACAACCACAGAATATGTCTTTAGACATGGTTGTTTAATTCATGGTATTAGTTCAACCTGCACCAACCTGCATCAGTTATGGTTAAATCTTCAGACTTTTTAGTCTTTTAATATTTTGCTCTTTTACTTTTTTATGGTCTATGGGTATGGCATTTATGTTCATAAGCTGTAGTCTTTTCATTTATTTTAAACTACTTCTCGCTCTGAAACAAAGAAAACATGCCACCACTGTTCCCTGTGTTCCTAAGGAATTAAAACGCAGGTAATAAGGTTGCTAAGTTAACAGCTAAGCAGTGCAGATACAAGCCCTTTATTCCTTTGGTTGTTATGTTATGTTAACATCAGATGGTGCAACTTGGGTCATGTAGTATGCAACTCGGGTAATGAGTGTGAAGGATATTATCTGCTGTTGGGACAGAGAACTACTAGCAGTCAGTCTTCATCCATACTACATTCCAAGGAAATTCTTGCACATCATGTTGTTTGTGTTTACATTCCGGCAAGAGCGCATGCAGACAAAGCATGTGATGTCATTCACTCAACTATCGCGAGACTGAAAACACAACATCCTGATGTTAGCATTATCTGTTGACTTTTCGATCTCCTCAGACATCAGGTCTATCATGCACTAGATCCTCTGCGGTTTTTCTTACCAGGAGAAGGTTGGTGTCATCCTATGTCATTCTACACCTGCTCCATCAGTCCTACTTCCACTTCGACAAAGGATAAGAGTGCTGTGAGGATCATGTTCTTTGATTTGTCCAGTGATTTCAACACCATCCAGCCCCTCCTACTTAGAGACAAGCTGACTGATACGCAAGTGGACTCATATTTGGTGACCTCGATCACAGACTACCTCCCCAGGAGAACACAATATGTCAGAATGAGAGGCTCTACCTCTAAAATCATGGTCTGCAGGACGGAAGCTCCTCAGGGACTGTACTTTCCCCATTCCTGTTCACTCGGTACATTTCTGACTTTAAGTACAGTTCAGAGTCATTTCACATTGCAGATGTTCTCTGATGACACTGCCATTGTGGGGTGTATCAGGGATGGAGGTGAGGAGGAGGATAGGAGCCTTGTGGAGGAGGTTAAATCATCTCCAGATGAACACCTCTAAGACAAAGAAGGTGGTGATAGACTTTTGTTTGCACTACTACTGGTGTCCATTGAGGAGTTAACAAATTAATGGTTGTGAGGACATATACATATCTATGGCTATTTATGGATGATAAACAGTAATCGTCAGCAAGCAGAAAATATCTATACATCTATCTATTTATCCATCCATCCATCCTTTTGTCCATCCAATAAAAGGCTCTCTTAACTATTTGTTTAATTAAATCCAGCAAAAAAAATCTGGCTAGTCAGTTTAAGTAAATAAAAGAAAAAACTAGCTAGTCTGCTTAAAGTAATTGCCCAGTTTACAACATAAAGCTCTGCTCCATTCTCAAGATACTGGGCTACTAGTCCTTTGAGGTTCTAGTTATCTCACTGTAATCATTAACTATTTAAGCAAGTTCCATTTTGAGGAACTGCATTCCCATAACAATGCAGCCACCACCATGTTTCACAGTGGGGATGGTGTTCTCAGTATGATAAGCAGTGTAGTTTTTTTCTCTCACCACATTGTTTAGGATCTCTCCAGCTTCTTCAGAGTTCCAATTTCTTTAATAAGTTGCCTCTATAAAAATGTTCAAGATGAGACTTAAAAAAATCCAATTTATAAATGTATAATTTACCAGAACATTGTTCCAGACTAAGCTAAAATAAAAACTCTGGGTTCACTGATGAACAAGTGCATTTAAATTCATGACACTATAATTATACACAGTTCAACTCAATTTAACTAATGATACTGTATGACTTATGATGGAAACTGGTTGCACCAGAACAGCAATGGGGTTATATATTTATGCAGTCTATTTTTTTCCTATATTTTGTGTAAATGTATATTTAATTTTATATTTATTTAGTTTCCATTTTCAGTCAGTTACAGGTGATAAAAATACAAAATGTCAAAGACACACGCACACACACACAGACACACACACACACACACAGAGACACAGACACAGACACACACACACACACACACACAACCATAGTTTATTAAATGATTATGAGATTTCACATTCTTCAGTAAAAAAACTTAAATACAATCTTTCTTACTTAAATAGCCACAAGCTTCAAAATGTGCAACCGGGAATTTACAGCAACGTATAGCTTCATCATTAAGAAATGTCCAATTATTTTTTTGTGGTGACTAAATAAGATCTTGTGTATTCATATGAAAAAAAAAAAAAATTCAGGACACTACTCAATAGCAACAGCTTGTGAGACTACTAAAGAAAGACATACAATACAAAAGGACACATAAACATGCTTATTTTAAATATTTATAAAAAATAAAATAAGCAAAATTATGTTAATATGTTTAATAAGTAGGACAAGTAATATGATTATAAATATAATATGACAATTTTAACCATAACAGTTATAAAAATGGTCAGTAATTTAATATTTAATTAGTTAGAACTCACTAATCGTCCATACCACTTTATCCTGTATTCAGGGTTATCCCAAGAGACATAGGACACGAGGCAGGGTACACCTTGGACAGGATGCCAATGCATTGCAGTAATTAGAAACACTTAAGGGAAAATATTCTTTAAAGCGCCTATAAAGATATTATACTGGAATTTTAAATCCTATAACAATTTTTTTTAAATATAGTATTTTAACAGTTTTTCCAAACAGATATCTGAACTCTACTATACTATAAAGAAAATAATAATATTGTGACTTTATAGGATAATTTAGAAAAGATTCCAGCTTGAAGAAAGAGTTAAGCGGAGTTAAGTCCAGCAGCTCTGGATTCAAACTCACAACCTTCTGGTCATGTAGTACATAAACCTTTGAGTCTCACTTCTCAAAAGCTCATTAATCAAATCTTTAAAGTTTCTTCACGTCATCCTCCCACACTGAGCATATAAAAACACGTAGAATGTGAGGGCAGGGTGCTTCACCATCCCATAAGGCTTCGCGTGAGTGTGTGTGAGTGCATGGATTAACCAATTGCTAGCCCACACACACACTTCTCACCTTAACCTCTATAACCCATCATAGATAACAAACATCCTCGGGAGGGCGGTGATCCTTGAGTGTGTCACAGCACATTCCTGCCTCTGGCATGACGCCTAATCTTTTAATTGCATGTGTGTAAATGCGTGTATAAATGTGTTTGTGTGTATAAATATGTGTGTGTGTGTGTGTGTGTGTGTGTGTGTGTGTGTGTGTGTATGTGTGTGTGTGAATTTCCTCGGTGACAGGAAAGGAACCTGTTTTGGAGGAGATGATTGTTTTTGTGAACAGTAGTAGAGCCATGTTCTGTGTGAATGCCTTTCAGTAACAAGTGGAAAGGAAGTGTTATTATAGTGAGACTGTAAACATGCCGGATTTCTCATTCAATTACAACAATTATGCTAATGCAGCAGAAATTTGTTTGGGTGGTGCCAATTCACCAATTCACCTCAGTGCATGTGTTTGTAAGTCAAAATGCATGAAGAACATTTATTTAAAATAAAAGCCTGATATTAATTTAGAAACATGGACAGCTTTTTTTGAGCATTTTGTGCATTCTTGACCGGGTTTTCTTCAAGAAACTCTCTACATGTGACTGCTTTCTTCCTCAATTTTGTCCAAGCTCCTCATCCCTGCAACTGAGAAGCGCTTCCAGAGCGTAATTCTGCCACCACCACCATGCTTCAGTATCTGATTTTCCAGAGTTTTATGTTTAATCATTACGTTTAGTATTTTAATATATCTTTCTGTAATAAAAGCTCGTTTCCCTCTATTTACCATTTAATTATGAATGTGGTGATAGTTTTGCCTAGAGTAATCTATGAAATTTTCAGGATATGTAGTTTTGTAAGCGTTACTTAGTGCAGCATTGTCCCTAAGAGTAAAAACTGAGCTGTAAGTCTACATGAGACATATACTCGAGCTGTGATCTCACAGTCTCAAATGGCAGAACCCCAAAACTCTGCAGCAGTGAGCGTGACAGTGCTAAAGGGTTTACTCCGGATACATGACAGGAACAAGGTACATGAGCATGTCACTGCATGCAACAACACCCTGACCAGCCAGACAGGAAGTGTGTGTGTGTGTGTGTGTGTGTGTGTATGTGTGTGTGTGTGTGTGTGTGTGTGTATTTGCATGTTGTTCGGTTCATATGAATTAAATTTTTACAAGTATTTCGTCTGTTATACTGCAACAATTCTTGATTTTGATTGGTCAGAAGATTTTGATCATGTAATAAACACCACGTTTTGTGCAGTACGTTCCCATCAAACTGGGACTTGTGATGATAATACTTGTGAATGAAGGTGTAAAACCAACTGACATTTACAGAGTTCGCCACTGCAGTCATTCTTTCCTGAACACTGCGATTGGAATGCTCACAAGAAAAAATCATAAACAGCATTCTGTCTTTGCAAGACAATGTCTGACTTTATACTGTCCACTGAGCCACTTGTATATCATACACACAAAAACTTGGCTGGGAGTTATTGTCACATCCCTTTTACAGTCATACCCTCACTTCAAGCTATTTAAATTTCCTTTCGGAGCATTTCGGAGGCAGTTCAAGCATGGCTACAGATACTGAGAAAACCTATTATCTTGATTACATCCAAGTACTAGTGAAATGTGGGAATAAGTACATGAATGTAGCAGCAAACTTTTTTTTTGTCTTGTAAGTGTGTTCTGTTATCCTGCAAAAATGCCTGGGTTGATTTGAAAACCCCTGGTATTTATTACAGAAAATACTTTACTATCAACTAATGTTGATTCCATGAGGCACACTAGTATTTATTCTATTCTCACTTATGTTAAGGCTGTTATAAACGTCATTCAATGATATTAATACCCCCCAAAAATATAGCTTGTCCTGTTACAGAAATTGTGTTAAACTTCTTATTCCTCACTTACCATATTCCTCTCTGCTTTTTATTTAAGCCTTATTCGCATAGGTGGATACTGTGTGACATATCTCCTCCATTCAGTTACATTTAGCTCTGTTTGTGACTGTCGTTTGCACACTCATGATTGTATTTGTATAATGCTCCATGTACAATGTGTAACCCTGAATTCTCACCATTTGAACTGTCATTCTCATAAATGTCACTTTTATGTATTCTCACATTATTACTGTCTTCTTTTTTAAACATTTACACTTAAGTTTTTTTTCTGTGAGCTTTATGGAAATTTTCTAAATATAAAATTGTTTTAATTTTTTTCGTATTTGAATATAGAAATACAGTCACATCTTGTGGGAAACATGTAGCAAAGGTATTAAATAGATGAACTTAAATACAATGAATAATTAAATAAACCTATTATATTAACTTTGTGAAAGGTACCTTTGATTCATTTATATATATATATATATATATATATATATATATATATATATATATATATATATATATATATTGCTGCTTGTAATTACTGCATTTATATGCATTTACATAATAAACATAAAATTTTTAATCGTTTTAATTTATACTGTATATTCTAGTAGCCAACAGCAATTTTAAATACAGTGGAACCTCGGATTACGAGTAACGTGGTACGAGTGTTCCGGAAAATGAGCAAAGATTTTTAATAGATTTTTACTTAAAAAACAAGCATTGTCGTGGTTTACGAGCTCCGAGTATCATGTATAACGCATGCGCTTCTTGTTTTGACACCGAGCGTCTCTGGAGCTGCGGGTATTCATTTCTCCTGCTGGGTCTTAGTGCTCGTCTCTTACTGGTATAATCAATCCATGAGTGTGTGTGTGTGTTTCTTTCTCTTGCGCTGCAAAGTGTGTGTGTTATGTGTGTGCGCATAATTTTGTAGCGCAGCCACATAAGGGGTTAGTTTATTTAGGCAAAAATAAAGTGGTAAAAAAAAAAGTAAAACCACTAGGCCTTATTAAACGACCCTAACGGGTATTTAGTTCCCCAGAATGACTGTGTTTTGGTTCCGGGGTTTAGCTCTCGCATGCGCAGTTGTGCCGCAGGGGAATCCCGATGACCTATCGGGTCACGTGTCCTGCTATAAAGCCGGAACCGGCAAAGTACTCAGGGCGGAGAGATGAGACAGCGCGCTGCATTTTTGGAAGAGAGAGATAGAGAGCTTGTTTGTAGTCACAGAGGATTACTTTCCATGAGTGGATTAATCTTTATTGGACACATTCAATACCCTTCTCGTTCCGTTTCTCGTGCTCCCGGATTCAACATCTTTACCGGTGAGGCCAAGCCATCTCTCCCGTTCACCATTTCATACATTTACAAAACCACGGACTTGGACACTCATACATACGCACTCACACACAAGCATACATTACTGACCTTGTCTATATTTGTATATATTGTGTATATATTGGTTGTTGGTGCACCTTGTGTGTTTATTTATCTGTTTGTTTCATTTAATACACTTTGGGTTTGGTTAAAAGTTGTTGTTGTCACGTGTCTTGTCTTGCGGTGCGCAACACCGGAAGTGAATAATATTAGCCCGTGTATAGATTTTAGACCCGGAATTTGTGTAATTAGCTCTAAAATAAAACCTGAGCTTTACAATTTGACACCGCCGGTTCACACACACACACACACACACACATGCTCTCTTTCTCTCTCCTGTGTGTTAGTGTTTGAGTGTTTGTGTTATGTGTGTTTGTGTTTTTCTTTCTCTTGCGCTGCAGAGTGTGTGTGTTATGTGTGTGCGCGTGTAATTTGACACCGTGCCGGTTCTCACACACACGCTCTCTCTCTCTCTCTCTCTCTCTCTCGCCTTTAATGAGTTTGTGTGTGTGTGTGTGTGTGTGTGTGTGTGTCTGAAAGGGGATGCTTCACTCGCACACAACCGGCACAGTGTCAAATTACACTCGCGCACACACATAACACACTCAGCAGCGCAGGAGGAAGAAAAACACACACACAGCACCTGTGCGCATAAATGGAAACACTTATTGGTCGGGATTTATTTTTACTTTTTTTAAGGTAACATGCAGGTTAATTTGTTTTATTTTTACTTATTTTGTGTTAATTATTTTTATGTATTAATTTTTTTGTGGGCTGTGGAACAAATAATTTTAATTTCCATTATTTCTTATAGGAAAATATGCTTTGATTTACGTTTACGTTTTGATTTACGTGTTTTGGAATACGAGCACGCTTCCGGAACGAATTATGCTCGTAACCTGAGGTTCCACTGTAATAGAATTATATTTTTTTTTTATTATTATTTCTTGTTATTATTACATTGTTAGTTAGCAATTACATTATATCTTTAATTAGCTTTTATATTCTATCTAAAGTAAAACATTTTTGCTTATATTATCTAGTTTTTTTGTAGTGGAAATGTTTTTATCTGTTTAGATCGCCATTTTTTTATTTACCTTGTTCATTATTTTTCGCCTTTTTACTTCAAAGTTACTTGCTTTTTTTGGTTTTTAACATTTAATACCTAACATTTAACCATTCCTCTGCTCTGTTTTAATGTTATATTAGTTGTAGTGACAATGTTTATCACTTTATATAAATAACTTTTCTGTGTATATAAGCAATTTAACAATTTGTCTATGCAGTTTGGTCTTCTAGATAAGCCATGATATTTGTGTGAATCAATATATTATTTGCCAGTATTGGTGTGTTAATGTCACGTTTGTCAGTATTGGTGTGAATTAAAGGGCATGTTATATCATCAGTGGCGAAAGAGCAGACATACACCATGTACATATTGCCACACAAACATGATTAGGGTTAGCATTTTTTTACCTGGACAAACAAATGCCAATGTTCACACACACACACACACACACACACACACACACACACACACACACACACACACTTTTTTTCGCCTTGTTCATTTATCAAATGCTTTTCTGTTGGTATAAGGTGCAGTGCAGTGCAGTGCAGATTAGCTGTAGGAGTTCCTGTTACTGTTTCCAAGTGAACACTACAAGGTAAATGTAGTGCCACTACCTCTACCTGAATTCATATTTAAATATAAATGGTCCTGGCCTATGTTTTTACAAAGGTCAGCAGTGCCAGTATGGTATGTGTGAAATGGAATGAAATGTGTTCACATAAGCATTTTTTTTGTGTCTGTCTGTAATATTTCCTATTGAATTTTGTTGACTTTATTTCCAAAAACATAAACAAACAAGTAGTCTGATTTACACCATAATGACCCTGACCAAGCAATTACTTAAGATGAATAAATTAATGCTGTAAATACATTATGCAAAGCAGCACATTTATGTTAAAGTTCATGCAAACTTCTTTTTTTTGTCAAACTTTCTGATTTTCAAAAAAAAAAGGAATATCAGACCTCCTATTTACTGTACATCTGAATGTATTTGTATTAGGTTACATTCCTAGCACCCTATGGACACATCAAAGACGTCAACAAGGATAATTAGTTAACATATGAGTCTACCGGAAAAGCAAACTCAGATGCTGGTGTGAATGCGTAAAATAGAAGGTTACCAAAGATAGAAGGTTTTCCCATCTGTGGCATTAGTGAAGAAAACTAGATCATAATTCATTCACAATTCATTCATAAGAAAAGAGTATAGTTTATAATTTTTATGTGTTATTTTACTTGGCAAACATTGGATTACATCTGTAACCATAAAAGACTCCAAGATGAGATTTAGGAATTCCAATTTCCAAATTGTACAGGTTTTCTAAATGCTGGGTTTCTGGTTTTAAATTTTGTGAACAATATGTGTAATTTGAGACTAATGCTGCATTCAAGACAACTGAGAGCTTGGTATTTTCTGAATTAAAACTTCCTACTTCCCCTCTCAGCTGTATAAGTTTGTAAAAAAAAAATCTTTATTTATTTTGAAAGAGGGTGAATGGAATAATAACTCACCAATTTCTAAATTCAATTTATTTATAATTCCTTAGTAAAAAAAATAAAATAAAATAAAGAACCACCTTTTAATCTGGATCTTGTCCTTAGAACTTTAAAGTGTATTAAATACAGATGTTTATGAAAATTTTCAATTGATGCTGAACTAATGTGTGCATCATACTGAATACATTTACAGAATGCAAAGGTGTACAGAATACAACAGAGTACAAAATATTGCAGTTTAGGCCTCACAAACTTTTGTTAGATTATAGTGTATTGAATACTCATGCAGGGTATGGAAAGATATGGATTACATAAATGTGTTGAATTCTATAGTTTAAGAATACTGTAAAGAGCACAGTATAAAACTTTTACATTGATTTTAAGTTTTATATTGCAGTCTAGGTAATCCTGAGGTTTATGGAACACTAAGGAGATTGATTCAAGGGTATAGAATACTGAAGCTTACAGAATACTGAAGTGTACAGACCACTGCAGTGTAGTAAACACTGAATTGTATGGAATATTGTAGCTCATAGAATACTATTGTAACCAGGATACTGAAGTATATGAAATGCTGAAGTTAATGAAATTTGACATACAAGGATTCCTGACTAGTATAGAATATTGAACTACAGTATAGGGAATACTAAAGTTTGTGAAATACAGAGGTGTATGAATTATATTTTTGAAGTGGTGAAGGGGTACAGCAATTCACCAAATTCTGGATTCAGTCTATTTCTACTCTTTCCTTGTTCCTTGTATTAATATTCTCTGCATTACATTATAGCCAACCTTTGGCCTTGAACAATTTCATTGCTTCAGGTTTCATTTTTTTTTTTTAGCTTTTTTTTTTTAGACTCTAATTCTGCACTGATGAAGCAGGGCCTTTAACCAAAATTTATCCAACAGATCACTTGTAGGTAACACCTGATGCGGGTAAAGGTGACGCACAAGGCCCACACACCCACATTGTTTCCCTAGGCGTCACAGGAACCACGTCACTGGTAAGGGAGCCTGCGTTGATTCCCATGATTCTAAGCCAAATATTCGTCTCGCACCCTCAGTACGCCCAGACAGGTTCTTAACTGACAGGTTTGGGCTGTGGTCACATGCAAACAAACACACACTAACTCTTATTCATAAAAAAAAATATCTATAAATAAGCATGTCATCATCAGCAGTGAATGTTTGTCAGTTATGTTGTTTTATTGACCAAGAATTTACCTCTACAGGAAGGTATAAAGTCATGCTTTGTCTTTTTTGTTTCAACAGTATACAGTAAAACCAACTAGTTCAATTAAAAAAAATCTATGACTACAGGGTCAGAAGAATAAACTACTAATGGGCAGTGCATGAAGAAATAATTTAACTCTAAATGTCACATACTGTATGACACATGATGTAAATTGAGAAAATAAAAACAAATGTAAAACATTGTTGCTAGACAACTGTAAAATATGGACAAACATAAGCTAATTATGAGCTGTTGTTAGTGATTTAACTAGCTAGCACATAGTCTGTAAAAGTGGAGGTTACGGACATTTTCATTTTTAATTTCAAACATTTTCTCCAATTAACTATGTAATGTTCCTCATGAGCCAACCTCTCAAAGTTCATTTGGATTAAATGACTACTTAAAAAAAAAAGTCACTTTCTCATCAAGTGTCAAGTGGCTCATGATTCAAAACTTTAAAAGGTTCAATTCACTTAAACAGCTAAGTTGAAAGAATCAAATCTCTTAAGATGACTCATTTAAAGTGATTTGATTGTTTCAAACTAGGCATTTAACTGAATTCAACTTGGAGAGTTTTAATGAGTTTTATTTTTCCTTAAACATTAGCTCACAACATGGATTTGTTCATTCAGCATGTTTGAAGTTCATGCCCTCATCTGCTGCATTGTTATCTGTAAAACTGAAAATGATTCACTTTCATTATTGTTTCTTTAACAGTCATTCTAAGGATTTTTTAAAAAGCAGCGTAGTTATTTATTTTAAGTGAATAAAGAAGCTTGTGATGTTACAGCAGGGCTCACAGCTAAGAGACATAAAAGCCACAGGCTTGTTCCTGTGGTGTGAATTACAGAGAAATGCAGGCCTACGCTAGGTGTTAGCGAGGATATTGTTTGTAATTGGTTTATTTTGATACTTCAAGTACACTTTCAGTCAAACGGACATTGGCGAGCTAATTTGCAGCTTAGAAATGTGAGTACGGTGGAAAAAAAGCGTTTTGTCCCTTAAGGAGCCTGCTATGAATGCTGCATTTGCCAGCATTGTTGTGAAAAAGGATGAAGATTTAAAGGAGAATAAATTCTGTCATCAGGCCAGATTTAGCACTTTCATTAAGTCTTCAAAGACATGACTATTGTGCTGAAAAAAGCAAAAAATTGTCTTTTGAGTTAGAAGGAAATTATTCTGCATTTCATCATGTACTGTGCTGACAACACCTGTTGCTTCATCTTTTGAGAAAAAAAGGAGAAAAACAACTTTAACGCGCATTCCTAGGTTAAACCGGGCTGTTCAGTCAGTCAACCACACACACACACACACACACGCACACCTACACACACACACACACACGCACACACACACACACACACACACACACACACACACACACACACACACACACACACACACAGGGGTGTGTTTAAGGCGAACGTGAGAAACACACACACAGACCCCAGGATTATTATTTCATCAGAAAGCTTAATAAGGATCTGAAATCTGAGCAAGCTTGAACTTTTATACTAATTCAATAATTACAGCTGTGGTCGAGGCGGGAAACGGTGCGGTAATTACGGCAGGCCATGGTACGAGGAGGCAGAGTTAACACCTGAGTTCAGACTCTAATTAACACCTACAGGAGACTTTTGTTGGCTGTAGAGGATGTGTGTGTTTCCCACACTAAAGTTTCAGCTCAACACGGACACAGAGTCACGCGGTACCAAAGTGCTGGAGTTTAACACAAATGAGCAAACACAGCATCGAACACACTAACCTCTTTTTCACATTCAATTAATACCAATCACTCACTCGTCCAACTATTCCCTGTTTTTATATGGATTTCTTTCTTTCTTTCTTTTTTTCTTTCTTACCCTTTCCCCAGTAACCCTTCCTCCTTATATCCTGCTTTATTTGCAGTTTAATTACAGTTAAATACAATTTGT
This sequence comes from Clarias gariepinus, assembly GCF_024256425.1. Lineage (NCBI taxonomy): Eukaryota > Metazoa > Chordata > Actinopteri > Siluriformes > Clariidae > Clarias > Clarias gariepinus. The sequence goes on along the minus strand of NC_071114.1, from coordinate 18,749,793 downwards.
TTTGTTCTGACCTGCCTTGCTTCCTTTAGAAAACTAAAAACTAAAAAATATATAAAACGGACAATCTTGATTATGAAAATCAGAAATATTGTATTTATAAGTATATAGTCATTATATATTAGTGAATAATGAATAATTTATGCTGAGGCAGTATTACACGCTGTTATATACTATATGTAATATATTTTTTGTTACAGAGAAGTTAGCATTGCACTGAAAAGCATGCCGTAATCGTACTGTAAATTTACCACTCACTATTTTTTCCCCTGCTTTTCCAGCCCCATGCTCACAGCAAGCTCATGGTCTGTGTGGTAAAAGCGGCCAATGAGCTCATTGTGGCAGAATGAATGCTAATCACAGCAGATACACAAACACCAGTGATGTGTAACTTGTGGAAACCCAAACAACAGATGTAGTATGATAAGAAGAAACGTCTATTGTGTAACTGAACCCTCCTTCATGTCGCAGGACACTCTGAGCTCAGGCTCAGGTTCAGCTTTGCAGGAAAAAAACAGCTATTCCCCCAAGCTCTAGCAGTGAGCCAAAGTTTTCTGTACAGCTGTGACACGATATCACTATCATCCCAAATTACATCATCATACTGTACACTCAAACACTCTCCTCAAGCCATCATGGATTCTGGATCACAAAAACTCAGTGACAGAATTATTAAAGGACTGTGTTACTTTGTTATAGGACTTATTTTAGCCAGTATAATTTTTTATGCATAGGTTTGTATTTATGTATGTATGTAAGGTGCAACTTTAAAAAAAAAAAAAAGTAAAAACAAATAAGGATACATAAATAATTAACAATTTTGTGTGTACACTGTCTTAAAAATATGTCATAAAGTCAAATAAACATTAACTTTTTCATTCATACATTTATTCATTTTTATATACTGCTTATCTTGCGGTCTATTCATGGAGACTTAGGGCACAGGGCAGGGTACTTCCTAGACAGGGTGCCAATTATTGTAGGACAGACACACACACACACACACACACACACACACACACACACCCCACACACACACACACACACACACATACACACACTACAAGCAAGTTTGAGGATGCCAATTAGCCAAATCTGCATGTCTTTGGACTGTGTGATGAAACTAGAGTACCTGGAGGAAACCCACCAAGCAAGGGGAGAACATGCAAACTCCACAAACACACACCTGAAGTGGAAATCAACCCCTCGAAACTGGAGTTACGAATTCACAGTGCTAATCACTATGCCACTGTGCCACTAACATAAAAAAAAAATCAAAATAATACATTTTGATGAACTTAAGTCAAGTAAACAAGAAGAACTAGAATAGAAATAAGTAAAAATAAAATGAATGGTAGCATCAAGACAAGAAATACTGACAGAATGACAGGCTTACATTTTTGCATATCAGAGAAAAGATGTAGTAGTTTTTGTTGATAATGATGTATTAAGTCAAACAACCGATATGAACACATTTTCCCAGTGCACCCAGATTTATAGTGCTCAGTGAATCAGGAGCACTGCGTGTGTGTGTGTGTGTGTGTGTGTGTGTGTGTGTGTGTGTGTGTGTGTTCGTTATGCTTTCAGCTTGAGTGACAGTGTATCACAAACACTCAGCTTCCTTGTGGTTCCCAGCATGTGCCCACCCTCACAGCTGCATTTGCTGTTAGCCCACCATAACCCATCCAAAACACACACCATACAGTAGTATCTTAGTACCACACCAACAGCAACAACAGATCATTTCATTAACACTGAAGAATTTGTAATTCATAACCCACACAGGATGAAAAACTCTTTTTCATAAACATGACCTAAATTCCGACTGACACTTTACAGCTGCACGGTAACATGCATGCTCAGAAACCCAGAAACCTCAAAAACACAAGAACTTCATCCCGAAAGCTAAAATCCTAATGGGAACCACTCCCAAAAAAAGTTAAACTATCCCAAAAACAATGTAAGAAACCTTTGCAGATTTATTTATTTATTTATTTTTTTTTTTTGGCATAGGAAATCAATAGGTGTCAGGTCCTAGTAAACCCTATGGATCTTCTTCAGATTTCTAGGAAACTTTTTTCCACACAAAGTATAAGGACTATTTCCAGATACCCAGGATTTTTTTTTCCCAGTGTAAAACCAACAAAAAGGTTATTAAATGTACTAGAGTCAAATGTATACATAAACTTCACCCAAATTATATATGCTTCTTTAACATGAATTCAATACATTTATTAAATAAAATAGTGGCTTTCACATAAAGAGATTCACATGATTTAAAATGTAGTCATTTCTATTAACTAACTTGATTAACAATAGCAATATGTAACCCACCCAAAGAGTCACCAGGTTCAATGCTAGCCGCTGGCAGTGTAAGACAGTCAAGTGAACCCACTTCACCACCACACTGGAGATAAAATAATGAGTTAACAATAGGGCTATGGATAACACTTACATTATTAAACTGTGAGGATTTTTACACACAAATTAGTGACCTTTGCCTTTTTGACGTCAAACTGTACTTGTTAAATAATGAATAAGTCAGGTTTACAAATGAGTTTACATACCTGGTTAATTATGAAATTTGGGAAACACATACAGTATTACTTATAGCACTTTTTAACTTTAGTTATTACTTCATTAGATAATGAAATGATGAAGTCCTTTGTATTAAATTCTTTAAAAAACCTAGCCCTCTATATAATTGTAGCCCTGCCAGTGGAAGAGGCAGGGGTGGGGTGTTACATGTTTTTGAGACTTGAGAGAAAGCCTTTTAATCCAACTTAGTGTTCTCTTAACATCATTTCAAGTGAAAAATCCCAAGCTGGGGGACATTCACGCATGTGTTTGTTGAGTGTCTGGATTGTGAAGGAGGTCATTTTTTTCTTCTCTGTCTCAGCGACTCATCCTCACATATCCACTTTCAGGAAAAATTAATTTGCAGAAAAACATCCTGGTGCACAGCAAAGCCTGTTGAGCTGATAAGATCTGCATGAGGATGGAGATGAGGTCAAAGGTTGCTCCCTCGCAACCATCTCATGTCGATTAACATTAGGATAATTGTAAGTTGTGTGGCTGTGGGAGGCCTGCAGACAGGGTTTTTAATTGTCAGTACAGTGGAGTTCACTCTCTCAGCCCTTACAATTAACCCTCTATTCTCCTCCACAGTTTAACACAAAAAGATACTGCTGAAAATACAAGAGCTGTTTTAAGAAACTGATAAACTTTTGCAGAAACCCTGGATCATTTAAAGGACTTCAGAAACATTTACAGAAAACTTTCCCAGAACAAAGTAACCTTTAGTAGGAACTCAGGATTTTTTTTATAAACCTATAAATATTTTCAAGAACCCAGGAAACTCTTCCGAAACCTTTTTTATAAAACCAGCAAGCATTACAGAAACCCTTGTAATAAACCAGGAAGACAGAAAGCTTTGCATGAGACCACGGTCCTTTACAGAAGTCAGGAACTTTTTTAAAATCCAGGAGCATTTTCATGAACCCAGAAACCATTAGTAAACCATTAGTAAATCAGGAGTTTTAGCAGGTTTAAGAACTCAGGAACAGAATTCTTGCCATAAACAGTAGAAACACTTTTAGGGAACCATAAAACTGTCTCAGAACTCAGTAACACAGAATTTTTTTTCATGAACATGTAAACATCTTTGTAAATGCAAAATTATTACATTGAAACTTTTTTCTTATAGGATCCTTACAGAAACCAAGTCTTTAAGGAATCTCAAAATTTCCAAAACCTGGTAGTATTTCAGGAAACCCAAAACCATTATGAAAGAAGCAAGTCGCTTTTTATAGGCATTTATGAAAGCATTACAGGAACTGTTTTTTTACAAAACAGGAAATCCTTGATAGAATATAAGGGTAACCCTAACCTTTTTTTTTTTTGGTGTGTGTGTGTGTGTGTGGATAAATTGGGGTAGAAAAAAAGCACACTGTTATAAGCACACTGTGTGTCCATTAATGGAAAACTTTTTTTTTTTTTTTACGGAAGAAGAACCAAGAACCTTTCCCAGTTTCAAAGAACATTTCTGAAATTGGAGGACCTACAGGGACCTTAATTTATACAATTAAATCTATTTTACCTTGATAATATAAGACAAGAAGTAAAATTATAATAAGAAATCCCAAAACTATTTTTTATTCCATCACTTGCTGGAGAAAAAAATCTCCAGATTTAGTGTTTAGAATTTAAAGTCTTAATGATTTAAAAACAAGATTAAACGCTTTGAAATAAACTCACTAAAGAAACATAGCATATGACTGGAGAACTGTAATCTTCCTTAGTTGTAGTTTTTCATAACTGATGTTCTCTGTGTGTTCCAGGCGTTTAGGCTCCATTAACTCCTGTCTTCCCATTACAGAGGTTAAAGGTCACTCGTATAGCAGAGAGCTGTCATGCTCCATTAATCAGCACACTGACAGAAAAGCAGTAAGTTCAGACGCTAACCCGCTCCGTCACTTGCTAAACGAGCCGCCACTGTGTCCAATCCATTCTCACGTTACTCATGTATGTTACAGCCACCTCATCCATGAGTGCTTTATTTACTGTCGTATACGAAACTAGAAAAAATACTGTGTAGTATTGAGAATCACAAATTAGTCATTCCCATCAAATAAAAACTCTCATATTTAATTGAAATCTGCTTTCCAATTAATTTTTAATGCCAAAATACTTTACAGCAATACCTTTTTCATGAGAGTACATGCTTTGGCCTTCACTGGCTTTTGCTTCAGGTAAAAGTTGTAAATGTTCTTTTGTAGAACAATAAGATATTTTCTTAAATTAATTTATGTAAGAAATGTATATATTTAGTTTTTCTCCCTTTTTTCTCCCCCAAGAAGTGTATTCATTGTTCACCTACAGAAGTTTAACATTTAGCTACTACCTACACCTCATCTTTCAGACTTTTGTCGGATAATAAAGGGTTTTTATTATACTAAAATTGTTCTATTTGTGAAATGGAAGCCCCCTGTTGCATGATTCCCCATTAGCGGGCAACCGAATAGCCTTCACAGTTTTAATGTATAATTCTACAACAATAGTGTTTTTTTCACAGAAGAAAACGCTTATTTAGAACCTTAGAACGCTTAATTATCCAATCTTTAAAGAACCCATGAAAAACATTTTTGTAAGAGTGAATGTATTAACTGTTGAAGTGTAAATTACATAATCCAATTGGTGCTCATTATTCTTTCCTTAACATCTAGAATCTGTAAGATGCATTCCATTAGGGTTCTACATAGAACATTTGAGGGGAAGCAGAGGAACCAAATACCTTGTCTAAACTGTTTAGCAATTTTTTATGTGTTTTCCAAAATTGTGTTCCCATGAGATCATGGGATGACATTATCGTTGTGTTGTTTTTCTTAAGAACCCCAATCGTACATGTTATTTTTTTAACTGTTTCATATTTGGCAGTTCTTCTTCATATAAAATGTGATAAAAGATGTTTGAAGATAAGCTAAGATAAGTTGTTTTCCAGATGTCTAACAGTGCGGATGTGTCATTCACAGACATGTAGTGTCTTGTCATTTCACCCGTTTGATGCCATGCCGAGGAGCAGGGTGGTATTCCCGATAAAGTGATTATGTGTGTGTGTGTGTGTGTGTGTGTGTGTGTGTGTGTGTGTGTGTGTGTGTGTGAGTTTGATAAGACCAGGTTCTCCGTGTTGGTGTGTTTTGCTAAAGCTATGTTAGCTAACCGGCCTGACCGGCAGCACCGCTCTGCTGCTGTCTAGACGTTCAATCCTGCAAGAGGGCAAAACATCCGATTATTCACAAAAAAAAAAAAAAAAAAAAACTCTTACACTTCTTACACCATACACATACAGGAAATTAAGGTCTGGGCCTTGTAAGTTTGTGTGTGTGTGTGTGTGTGTGTCAGAGAGAGAGAGGAAGCATCTTCCATGATTTTTAAATAGCATCCACTAAGTGTGAATGAATTGTTAATATAGAAAAAAAGTTAAAGCTGCACTATTATCAGAGCTAATAATAATATTACAGCTACACACAAAGATATTAGCAACCTTTCACACAATCTAACAGTTTCATTACCACAGAAGAACAGTATCTTTTTAATGCAGTCACCTTCCCATCTAGCTCTCAGAGGCATAAAGAAATAACAGATACCTTTACAATTTTACTAGCAAAAGACACATGCCCAATTATAATGAACTTGTAAACACTTTAGATAAGCTTTATGTAATCTGGTGCTATCGTCTTGGTGGCTTATACCAAAGCGCCCCATCAGTGGTCTTGTGGAGTCCATGGCTCATCAATATTAGGCAGTTGATTAGTTTATGACTGACTGCTAAAATTTTTGCTTGTTTTTAGTTGTTATATTTCAAGTTCAATAAATGCAATAAATAACCATTTGAATAATTGTGTAATTGTGCAATATTGACCAAAATTATTGTAATGATCATTTTTGCCATAATCAAGCAGCCCTACATGTTCGCCACCAAAAGTGCCTGCAAATGGGTACGTGAATATCAGAAATGAACAAGTGAGCAATAGAAGAAGGTAGTCTGGTCTGATGAAGCATGTTTTTGTTTACATCGTCTGACAGCGATGTGGATGTGTATTGGTTATCTGGGAAAGGGAGGCAGTATGATACTTTGGAAAATGTGCTACTGGGAAAATTTGTCAAATAGGCAAAGAAATATCCCAGATACACATGATCATGTGTTTAATTGTTGTCTTCTTTTGTTCCTATGATCAAAATTAATAATAATATGTTCATTTTGAGAGTTCTACATTTTGGCAACATCCTTCCCATATTCCTGTAAAGGTACAATTTACACTATAAATGTAGTGATAACTTTTGCTCTACCTGCCATATCCGAAGATCCAAATAAACAGTTTGAAGTCTGAAGCATCCCTGTTAACGCACATCGGCAATTTTTTTAGGAGTTTTAGCGGTTTTAAGTTTTTAAGGATCTGCTGCTAACGTTTTGGTGCCGGACAACACAGCACATTTTCTATAGTCTTGTGGAGGCAAGGATGGGTCAGCGGTGTTTTGGCAGCACAAGAGAGATTTACATACAGTAATGCCAGACAGTGTTATTTAGGGTGTATTCTTACACTCAATTGACTGAACTCATCTCAGGTTATATTTAATACTCTGGTTAGGACTTCAGTCGTGCTCAAAGGTCCAAAAACTTGAACCAACAACCATTTGCTGACTAACACAGAACTAAAATATGGTGTCTTTGAGTATTTTTAAGTTTATTTTCCCCTCCTTATTCTTGGCCACGGCCAACATACAGGATGGAAAGCTCTATCCCTCTCCCACATACACAAGCTCACAAATGCTTTCCTGGATGATTTCTTTTTATTTTTGCTTTCTTTTCAATATTTGTTTAAAAATGTCACTATATGGTGCAAATTAAAAATCTAGTGATCTACCTTTACATAACTTAAAAACAGACACTCTGCTCTGCCTTTTTATTTATTAAGTGAAATAATCCACCAGACAATTTTACATGAGAATATTAGACATTATCCAAGCTCATGGATGAGAAACAGTGTACACTTTGCTTGTTGCTCAGCTAAGTGGAAAATGTTCCTGGGGTTGCGTGTGCAGTGAAGTAATGTGGAGGTGAGGCCGTGTGTTTGGTCTCGTTCCTCAGTGATTTATCCATTAGGAGGAATTCTCTGTTTACTCTGCCGTTCCTTATCAGGGCTTAGGTGCTGTTTGATGCCGATTTTTCACCTGATTGCGCAAAGGGGTCGTATTTCCCTGGCTTTTAAACTGTTTGCCTGCCTTACACACACACACACACACACACACACACAGACATACACACAGACATACACACACACACACACACAGACACACACACACACACACACACACCTAGTGGGTTTACATTAAAATATGATTTTAATGTAAACGTTTGTGGGTTTTTCTCTTTGTGTGTGTGTGTGTGTGTGTGTGTGTGTGTGTGTGTGTGTGTTTAAAAGGTCACCAAACACTTTCATGTTTCATTCATTTTTAAAATTTAAATACCACATAACAGCCATATTGAATATACTGTATGTGCATGTTGTCAAAAGTACATAATTCAGTATAATTCAGCCTTAAGTGAGTAAGCATCTTTACACACGCAAGTTTAATGTACAGTGCTAAACTGATGTGTACTTCTTATCTTTAACTTTGTAACTAAAGTCCAAAAATCAAGAAAATTCACTCACTGAACATGTTGTTGCTGAACCACCTGGATTGCTTCACACATACACTAGGTTATGCTCCTGATGAGTTTTCATGAAAAAATTTTTGTTGTTGTTTCTATCTGTGTATTCGTGCATTGATAAGTGCTACAAACAATCTTAAAATGCAATTCCTCCTGAAAGGAAGCCTGTCAGCCGAAACATATTTGGTGGTTAAGGATTTTTTGAGTTTTGAGTCTTAAGGATAATCTGAGTAAGAGAATCTTATAGGTATGATTTTTACATTAAGCATTAAAGCTGCATGTGTAAGTCTCCTTTCACACGTAAAATTGAAAAAAATTTGCTTTTTTAGACAAACAAAATGGCAGCTGCGTGTATTCTAACACGATTTTACGCATTGCTTGCATCATCAGAAATTATTGCTATAAGTCCATTCTACACCATAACCATAATAAATACACTGAGGAGAGCCAGAATAGCATCACGTGACACTATGAATAAACACAACTAAATAAACATTATATTATGTTTCAAATCTCATACAGATGTATGATTCTAGCCTTTATTGAGTACTAATTCTAAGCACAATTATAGTTGTTGGTCTTTCCAGAACACAATCTTGGCATTTTTTTTTCCGGCCTTGTGACTGTCACTGCATTTAGTGGCTGCGGTTTGGGCATTTGGTTGGGTTATTGAACCCATGACTTCCGCATGGCAGGTAGAAACCTACCACTGAGCCACCAATGCCCACTTTTACATGTATAGTGAGATTTATAACCTGTCATGTCTTTTGTTACATGTAATGTTACAGTAGATGATTTACATGTACCCCAATATTCCAATAATAGTGGTTAAATAAGCGCCCCCCTCCAAAAAAAATAATTAATCAATTAATTCACTATATAAATAAACAAAACTATCTAAGTACTATACAAAAGACAGCATAATGTGCACATGCAAATGTGCTAACAAAAGTAACAACATGACAACACGACAACAAAAGGACATAATGCAATTTCTATAATATAAATATTTAAATAGATTATTATACTAGCTCATGACAGTTTTCCCACTTGGGAGCAGAACATTTTGAGACACCCAGAGCTGAGCAGCACGGACACTACTGTGCATTAAATAGCTAAACATTTAACAGTTCAAAGTGGTAACCAAAATAATGGGTATGTTTGGCTTTAAAGTGTTGTCTGGTGGACATTCTTATGTTCATATCTTCCACATCTACCCAAGATACACAACAAGTTTGCGGACAATTTTGCTCTCCTTTTTTTGTACATACATACGGTATGTAAAGTCATGCGTCACAAATAAACAAGAGTTTTGTGTTTCAGTAAAAAAAACAATGCTTTTACCAGTCATAGCTAAAATCAACTAATTAGGTTCAACTTTGGTACAGCTTTATTAATACAGATGTTTGCATAATGCTAAACTGGTGGCCATAGGCTTCCATTACCTATAGACAACATTTAGCATCATAGTGCCAGTGCAAAACTAATTAAGCTTCACACAATAATCCTCATTTTACTTCTGGAACTATTGCTATGAGGTTGTTTGTTAGAAATTGTGGGTGGGTTTAAATCCCGAAAATTGAA